>NC_135505.1:36960427-37142927 GCF_052857255.1 Amblyomma americanum
TAGATTGCGAGACGGACGGACGGACAGATAGACTGGACGCAGAACTGCTACCTGTCCATCTACTGGATAAGCACACATGTGAAGTTTGTGAGAAGAGAGCAATGAAAATCTTTAAGCGGCAGTTTGTTCATTATACGCCGTTAAATTCAATCCGTGCACTGCTCGTCTAAGCCAATCTCTGTCAATTTTTTACAAATTTCCAGCTGCAATCATTGGTTGGTCACATTGGTATAGGAACTATTGCAAAATATAGACAGTAGGTGATGTTACGCACCAGGCTGGCTAACTCAACTGCAAGAAATCTGTCATCATATTGACTGAGCTATTAACCAGTAAGGTCAACTCATTGTAAATAGTGTTTTGTATCTCTCCAAAGAGAGATACCAGCTTTTAGAGTAACAAAATTGCCGGTGTGTTGTTGGCGCTCTGGTACAACTTCTTTCCATTAGTTAACATTGAACGGCAGCCGCTTCTTTGGCAACACGAGCGAGCACACATCATTCATCGAAGCGTGCGAAACGTAACGCATGCATTGTTATTAATAAATAAATTCCGGCCATATGGGTAATACTGATTACTGATGTACAGCGGTGTAGGGCAAAATGCAACAATAGGGATCGATGGCGCTAGAGAACTCACAAACAATAGTGTAGCACAATAGAGAAGTCTAACATGTAATGCATGAAAAACCTCTTAGGGGCACAGCTGTTCTAAGAAAGACGAGGATACAGCTGGGCTTTTCTACACGTAGGAAGCTTGAAATCTCCGTCATTCTCAAGTTTTCGAAGAAACGGTTGGTGTGTTTCGGTGAACTAAATAACAGAGTGACACTTGCGGCCCTAAGAAAAGAATTAATTTCTGCCTTCTATCTAAAATGCATAAAAATTGTGATGTTGGAAGGTTCTCGGAAAAATGGCCTAGGAAAAATGTTAGCCCAGGAAAGTTTAAAAAAACAACGCCAGCCTTTCAAAGATTATAGGCTTTGGATTTCGTCGCATTTGGAACGAACAAAGCATGCGTTGTCATTAATACCTTTTGTAAAGTGAGTAGTAAGCATCGCACATTTCAAGGATGACCGACTCTGATGCAATACAACTCTTGCGCTGATAAGTGTTGCGACCCGCTTTCTGGTTTGTGGAATTAATGGGAGATGGTGAACATCAGCCTGACAACACCTTCGCAGTGCAATGACCTCTCCCATTTATATCCAATTAACCTTGTCCTTTGTCCGCTGCGACCACCTTATCTCCGCAAAGAAAAGAATCTCATCCACCAAACTAAATTTATGCAGCCCACTGCTACGCTTGCCTTCTCTTGGAATCCACTGTATTAGCCTTGAGGCCCAGCGATTGTCTTGCCTTCACTTTACATGTCTTGCCCAACCCAATTTTTTCCTCTTCATTTCGACTAGGACTATACATATGTTAACCCCCTCTTCTCCCCTCACCCACTCTGCCCGCCTCCGGTCTCATAACGTTGCGCCTTTCATTTTACACCTATAGAGGTATTTACTAAGGTAACAGCTAATAGAATCTGGACAAACTGAAATCAACCAAAAGATCAGGCACGCTTTCATAAAGAATACTTTAACTAGACATTGTTCACACCATCAATCAGGTATTAGAGCAGTGCGCAGAATATAACCAAGCCTGCCTCACGAGCTTCTCATGGATCATGTATTGCTATTCTCATTTATTTTGTCATTCGTAAGCATTAGAGGGGTCCTGTGGCTGTTGTCTTCACTCGTATAGCTGTTGTGAGGTAGACACTATGAACTAGAATTTATATTCTTATAAAGTTGAAATGGTGCCTTTTATTAAAACATTAGGTGTTACATTTCACGAGACCTCATCTTGGTCACATATTAACTGATTAACAAAAAAAGTGTCGCAAGTAGTCCGGCCCATATATCGAAATGCAAGTGTACTACAGCGCAATATAATGATGTTTCTTTAAAATACCTTGTTTTATTCAAGACTTAAATTTTGCCGTTTAGATTGGGCCTCCACGGCGCAAAACAATATGCACAAAATTCATATTCTGCAAAAAAAAATTCAACGTGCCGTTGCAAGTGTCCCCATGCGCTATGCTTCGGAACCATTATTTCTAATGTATAACGTGATGCCTGTTACGAAGGCTCATGATTATCATCGGTGCAAAAAATACAGACAAGAGATAAAAAATGGTACTTCTTTCTTGCGCCAGTTAGCCTACATAAGAAATCATCCTAACACAAACACGCGAAATTTTGAGAGATTGGGAGTTAAAACAAGTTGTACAACGTATTGTTCGGAAGAGTTAAAAACCGGTTACCAAGACTTTTAAATATGTCGCAAAAGAAAAACGTACAACCCCGAAAATATTACTTTCAAGAAAATTCATTACATGCGGAACTAAAGAATCCATGAAGAAAAAAATTGTGTCACAATATTCTATCTCAAAACATGACATCCATTTGCTATGTAGTCTTAATACATCTCCGACGATAAGATTCGTTGGATTGTGTGCCCTGTTTTTACTGTCAGGTTTTCGTGAAAATTTAGTTTCTTCAATGTAATAATTTTTGGTCGCAATTTAACACTTTGTTGTATATATGTGTAAATGTTTGCCGAGTGCTACGTGTAGTTGCCAGTGTGGGAGCCTGCGGCCTTGTCAAGTTGCCTTAATGACAGCTTTTTCTGCAGGTCTCTGGCATCATGTGCTTGTGATGCAATGCTGATAAATTTATATTATTATTATTATTATTATTATTATTATTATTATTATTATTATTATTAATATTAATATTATTATTATTATTATTATTATTATTATTATTAAAGTACACTGACACACATTTTAAAACGTGTTAAGGGTTTACTGACGTTTCGACTGCGGACCAGTCTCCTTCTGAGCGCTGCATGATATTTGGCGGTTAGTATCTATAGGGACTGCTGAAAGGCTGCTGCAATGTGCTCTAGTTAACCGCCTCCACCTCGAAAGAAAAAAAAAAAGCTTTGCGAAAATGGCATCTACGTGCGGTGGCGGCTTTTTTTAATTTTTAATGCCAAACCCCCCTCCCCAATGGAAGAATAATACTTCGATTATACTGCCGCTTGAAAAAAATTACTTATAAGGCAGCAAGAAAAACAACCATGCCTTCGGCGGGATCCGAACCCACGACCACCAAATATCGCGTCCGGTGCTCTACCAAATGAGCTATGGCGACGGTTGTTCAATGCGCTGCTCCCAAGGGTATTTAGGTTTATTGGGTGTCAGCGAACCTTGAGAGTGTTCACCAGCGCCACCCTCGTCCATAGCGGCGGACGTATCAAGTCCTGTAATACCGCGAGTGTGACATGGAACGTCATCTAACGGCGAGGGCTGGAACTGTGCGAGAGCCCTCTTATGCTCTCTATGGCATCAAGACTGCCAGAACCGAGACCCCCGTTAAGCTATTAGCAGACAAGGCAAATGAAATGTGGGGCTCGTTTGACAAACATATTAAGGAAGCCAACAGTCAACGAAACCAATGTGCTTAACGGGGGTCTCGGTTCTGGCAGTCTTGATGCCATAGGTAGCATAAGAGGGCTTTCGCACAGTTTCCGCCCTCGCCGTTAGATGACGTTCTACGTCACACTTGCGGTATTACAGGACGTGCTACATCCACCGCTATGGACGAGGGTGGCGCTGGTGAACATCTCAAGGTTCGCTTACAAGCAAACCATAAATACCCACGAAAGCAGCAGATTGGACAGCCGTCACCGTAGCTCAGTTGGTAAGAGCACCGGACGCGATATTCGGAGGTCGTGGGTTCGGATCCCACCGGCGGCATGGTTGTTTTTTCTGCTGGTTTATAAGTAATTTTCTTTAAAACCAGTTGATTGGCATTAGAAATTAAAAAGTAAAAATACATTCCCCTAAGCACATTGGTTTCGTTGACTGTTGGCTTCCTTAATATATATATATATATATATATATATATATATATATATATATATATATATATATATATATATATATATATATATATATATATATAGGTATGTTGTTAGATAGATAGATTTGATAGATAGATAGATTGATAGAAGGACGGAGAGACCGACAGACAGGCATACAGACTGGATGTAGAAAAGCCACTTTTTCCTCTACCGGATAAGCACACATGTGAAGGTTGTGAGAAGAGAGCATTGACAAGGTTGAAGCAACACTTGTTTATAAATCGCCGTTTAGTTCCATCCGTCCACTGCTCGTGTAAATCCATATCTGCCAGTTTATATGCAGATTTTCAGCTGTAATCACCGCTTGGTTACCTTGTTGTAGGAACTATTGCAAAAGGCAAACAGCTGGCGATGTGGCGTACCAAGCTCGATAACTCAACTGCAAGAAATCTCTCATCATATTGTCTGAACTATTAACCAGTAAGGTCAACTCATTGTAACTAGTGTTTTGTAGCTTCACAAAGAGAGATACCAGCATTTAAAAGTACAAAATTGCCGATGTATGTTTGGCGCTCTGGTACAACGACTACACTCCATTAGTTAACATTGAAAGAAAGGCGCTGCTTTGGCAGCAGGAGCCAGCATACGTCATTCATCAAAACGTGCGAAACGTAACACATGCAATGTTATTAATAAATAAGAAATTTCGGACATGTGGGCTATACTAATCATTGGTCTACACCCGTGTCAGGCAAAATGCAATAGCGATCGATGGCGCTTTGGAACTCACAAACGGCAGTGTAACACAATAGAGAAGTCTTACATATATTGCATCAACAACCGCTAAGGGGTGCAGACGTTCCAAGAAAGGCGAGGCTACTGCTGAGCTCCTCTAGATGTAGGAAGCTTGAAATATGCGTCATTGTCACATTTTCGGAGAAGAGGTTGGTGTGTTTCGGTGAACTAAATAACAGAATTACGCTTCCGGATCTGAGAAATGGATTCATTACTGCCTTCTATCTAATAAGCACAAATATGATGACGTTGGAAGGTTCTGGGAAGACGGGCATGGGAAGAATGTTAGCCCAGGAAGGTCTAAAAAAACTACGCCAGCCTTTCAAAAATTATTGACTTTCGACTTCGTCGCATTGGAACGAACGAAGTATACGCTGTCATTATTGTCTAGTGTAAAGTGAGTAGCAAATCTCACTTTTCAAGGATGGTCAACTCTGACGCAATACCATTCTTGCGCTGATAATTGATGCGACCCGCTTTCTGGTTTCTGGAATTATTGACAGATTGTGATGATCAGCCTGACAACACCTTCGCAGTGCAATGACCTCTCCCATTGCTATCCAGTTAACCTTTTCCTTTGTCATCTGCGACCACCGTATCTCCGAAAAGATCCGAATCCAATACAGCAAAGTAACTTTATGCCGCCCACTGCTACGCTTGCCTTCTCTCGGAATCCACTGGTTTAGCCTTGAGGACCAGCGATTGTCTTGCCTTCACAATACATGCCTTGCCCAAGCAAATTTTTTCTTCTTCATTTCGACTAGGACTATACATATAATAACCCGCTTTTCATCCCTCACCTACTCTGCCCGCCTCCGGTCTGATAACGTTGCGCCTTTTATTTTACACCTATCAAGGTATTTACTAAGGTAACAGCTAATAGAATCTGGACAAACGTTGACTTAAATAAACCAAATCATCAGGCACGCTTTCATAAAGAATAATTGAAGTAGATATTATTCACACCATCAATCAGGTGATAGAGCAGTGCGCAGAATATAACCAAGCCTCCTTCACGAGCTTCTCGTGGATAATGTATTGCTGTTCTTATTTATTTTACTGATGCGTGTGCTTTACACGGCTCATGAGAACCTCGTGAGGGAAGAGGACGAGCGCTCGTCCTGTACCCTCACAAACCTCCTGTGAAAGATAGGTATGTATATAAAGCGGTAGGACACTTCTGTGTCCTACTGCTATAAAAGTGGAAATATCAGCGAAGAGAAATCAGTCTTGAGAAAGATCGTTTTTCCGGTCGAAACATTGAGTTAAAAATGTTTTATTTAAAGAAGCGTATTCTTCGCAATCTACTTTTTTAATCAGTCAAGCGCGTCCTGCCCTCGCAAACTGTATATATACACACACACACAGACACACACACACAGACACACACACACACGCACACACACACATATATATATATATATATCCCAAAACATAATTGTAGGCAGGTGCTCGCCGCGAAAGAACTCACACTCAACAACAAGACGCGAGCAGTCCAGGGATACCTCAAGCCCATCGAGGACTCCTTCTGCGGATTAATTCAAGTGGATCCGGAGGTTACTGAGAGAGAAATTTCAGAAGTCATCTACTCGGACGAGGTAAAATCATCAACGTACCGAAGCTAGGAAAAACAAAGGTGGCGGTGATTACCTTCCAAGGACACCGCGACCCTTATCGCATCTTCTACTGGAGCAAAGCTGTACCGGTTCGACTCTACCGGAAGACTACCCCGGCCTGCACGAAATGCGAGGTGGGCGGCCATCGAGTATACGTGTGCCCCAATCCAGACCGAAACCGATGCCCAGCGTGCGGGGAAGCCAAATCGGGGGACGAGCACGAATGCGAACCCATCTGCCTCATCTGCGCAGAAGCCCGTCTCACGGGATGGGCGGAGTGCTTCGGAAAATACAGACATGCAAGCCCGGCGGTCCTGGTGGCCACGGGGCGGCCATCAGCGGCGCCTGTGGCAGAAGGGGCAACAATTCCGTAGGAGCCAAGAGGGACAAATGCAGGCATGTGCAGCAGCAACACCAGCAGCAACGCGGCGGAGGAGGCGAAGGAGGCAGAGGTGTCCTGGGGGGACGCGGCAGCGGAAATGTCAAAGCGAACGCTGCGCCGCCTGCCGGCGCTCAAAACCAGGTGAGCAGTTGGGCAAAGGTCGCTGGTTCCCCCCCCCCCCCTTCGTTGGAAGCACAATCGCTAAAGGCGCAGAATATCAAACTTAAACAAGAAATTGAGCAACTAAACGAAGAAATTAAAGGCATACGAACTCAATGCAGTTTGTCGGAATCTTCTTTGCACAAAGAAGGCGACATTACTGGCGAAGAACCCATGTCTGCGTGGAACGAGGCGAGTCGCAATTAATACGGAGCGCATCAAAGCCTGACGGAGCAGGACGTAAGGGAGATTGTCCGAGAAGAAATGAAAGAGCTAGAAGCGACACTGCTGCAGAAATTAGGAAATACTCTTTAAAGCATAATTAAAAGTAAGTTGGAACCTCTGATAGAGCCTATACAGGCCCAGCTCAGTGCCTGGGAGGTCAAAATTAACAGGAAGCTGGGGGAGAGTAGCGACAGATCGGTACCCTATACGGTACGCCAGCGGAATACCAAGCTAGAGAAAAGCTAACAGAAATGACAGCTAAAGCTCAGAGAAATAAGTACAGGCTACAAATAGACCCCTTGCAAAAATACGTCACCAGCCGGTGAATTTCGGGTCCGGTTTCGGTTCGAAAAGCAAGCTGGGAAGACATTCGCCATCTTAGGGGAAGCCGCCTCCCCGCCTCTACGCCGCAGCCTGACTGCCCTTGTTCCGTTGGCGTGGGCACGCAGCACTTGCTAAGCTGCGATTTTGATGCTATAGTGCTGAGCCACCGTTGGTACAGAGGCATTGTTTGAACGGAAATGATTGATATCGTGTATCCGGGGCGTTTATGGGAGAGCGACTTGACCAAGTTGCCGCCGCTTCGGAGGGCATATATCTATGCATATGTGTCGCGGTTGACAGCGACCACGAAATGTCAGCGGAAAGCATACAAGCTCGTCACCGAAAGCTACGTCGTCATGTCATCTGTGTCAGCGAATTATTCCTGCGCAACGTAAGTAACCAGACTTCGTTTGGGCGTTTAAATGTTGTTAAACCGAACTGTTAAAGCGCAAGCGGAGCGACGGAGAAATGCTGCGCCTGTCGGCGCCCGATGGGATGTGCTCGCTTTGTTTTACGCTGCCGGTTTGACGTGTAGGTCTGCCCCATTAAACTGATTTGCTTATTTTTATTTGTAGGCGCTGCTTCGAAAGATCGAATTAAAGACACGTGCAATAAAGAACGCACATTAGAATCTGGTGTTGAAGTCTCGTGCGCGCTCGTATTCGTGCTATCCTATTTTGTGCACGTGTTCGCGTCGCGCACAGTGGCTTCGCAGTATTCCTTTAACTACGTAGACAAGACCTATTATTGCAGAGCGTTGCAACACCCAGATAGTCATTCATTATCAAGTAAGACGGCGGTACTATTTCAGGTTTGCATACATTGCAGTACAGGGGATAAAGGAGCCCACAAGACGAGGGCGAAGTGACAGTTTTACGAAGTGCAGTGTCGCTTCTTTGTTTTCATCCTGCTATTCTGTTCTCTCCCCTTAAAGACTCTGGGGACGAGACTGCAGTAGTGATGCCACAAATGCTGATGCCAGTACCTTTGTCTTTATTTCAGCGACAACATGGTATTTGTGAAAGCCAGCTGCCACAGAAGCCAGAGGAAGACGAAGCCACCATATGCAGTTTCAGTGGCCTTGTCTCTGCAACAAGAAGGAGACAAGAAGGAGAGAAGAAGGAGACCGAGACCGCAGTCTGGGGCGTGTCTGCCTCTACGCTACATGTCTGCCTCTTCGATCGCTGGTCGCTGTTCTGTTGACGTGGCTCAGCTACCCAGGCTGCGGGGCAGTGGCTAAGTACCTGGCGGTGTTGCTCTAGCTTGCTAAATTTCTCCTTTTTGTCTGTGCCTGTTTGCTCCTGTTCTGGGGTGATTGGGTGCGGGACGAGAACTTAATGTCTACCTCTTCTCCTGGCCAGGGATTTTCCCCTTGGTCGGCATCTCTTCCTAAAGACCAGCTCCCAATTGACCTCTTTTTCCGCAGCGGTGTTTCAAGCATTCCAGTCGCATTAGTGCCTTCCGATGGAGGCGCTATCCGACTGAACAACCCGGAGGCCGTGCAGGCGGCTCTTAGGTCCACATCGCAGCATTTCATGCACATTACCGACGTCCGGCAGTTCGGCAGGGGTGGTATTTTGTGCAGGCCGCCGGATAAAGCCTGTATTGAAGACCTGCTGAAGTGTACGTCATTCGCCAACCACCCGGTGAGCGCATTCATTCCGCCTCATCTAGCATGTTCCAAGGGCTTGGTCCGAGGGGTAGACTCTCGATTGAGCACTGCGGAAACGCTTGAGAACCTCTCGCCTGCGGGAGTGATTGCTGTGTGAGAGCTATCAGGTAAGTGTATTTACTACTGACACAGATACATCTCGGAAAAAGAACACATTCCTAACGTGACCCCCCCCCCACTTTTTTCAGATACGGAATTGCAAATAAGAAGTGATGCAATCCTGCGATATAAGGAAACCATGATTGCTGCAGGGCATCCTGTTGAAATCGTTAACTGTGGAATCTTTGTGAACCTCACAAAACCATGGCTGGGCGCATCACCAGATGCAGTTGTCTTTGACCCCTGTAAGCTCTTCCCGTGGGGTACCGTGGAAGTGAAGTGCCTCTATTCTCTGAAGGATGCTACAAAAGAAGACCTTCTGTCTCAAGAATTTTTCATCGAGTTTGACGAGAACTGCCAGCCAACACTCAAGAAGGACCATAAACACTATATGCAGGTGCTCGGCCAGATGGGTGTTACCCAGACGCAGTGGGCAGACTTTGTAGTGTCTGGGCCGCACTTCCTCATTGTCCAGAGTTTGTGTTTCTGTGAAGAATGGAGCAACATGGAAGCCGTATTGAACAGCTTCTATTTCAACACACTATTGCCTTTTATGGTGAAGCATCTCAAGAACTGAATGAAACGTAAGGCTTGATTCAGCAGGCCACAAGAGTCAAAATATGTTTCTATTCGGATTCTAGAATTAAAGAACTTTGCATGTTGCTGAGCATTGCACAGACTGACCATATCTGGTTAATAAGCGGGCCAAGGGACAGCGGTATTGAGCGGTCAAAGATGTGACAGCACTTGATGCGCGGTATTCGTCGCTCTACATGGATTCGACAAGATGCGATATCTCGCGTTTCCTGCACGTCTTCTTTTTCGAACTGGGCCTGTCTGAGAAATGGTGAAATGTTGAGGCCAACTTTTTTTTCTTCAAGCAGGTCCCTGATTTTGAAACTCTTGTCAGCCCTGACAGTGTTTTCAGATGAAATGTCTGGTTTAGAAATCCACTTAGAATCACAATTTCTCTGTCGGAGAGTGACCCCATGAAAAGTTCTGAAGCGAAAGTCAGCAGGCCATCTGGTGATACACCAACAAGTGCTCTGAAAGTGTTGGCTTATTCATAATTTTAATATGTACCTGACTGCATTACAAGAAATCTAGGTACCTCGCACCTAACTTCTGTGGCATCAATAATCACTCTTGTGGAGGGGTAGAGCTCGGTGAACACAGCAGGCATATTGCGGTTGATCACACTTCTGGGTGCCCACAAAGGTTGTTTCCCGAGCTGGAGATACATAAAGCTCACCCAACTAGAGAATATCCTCGACACCGTACTAGGTGAGGTACCAAAAATGTGGCCAAGGTGCGGGTGAAACAATCCTGTTCTGAGCTTAACCAGTGTAAGAAATAGCTCTTCCTTTTGTGAAAGCTTGCGAGGTCGACCTCTGGCATCATCATTGGGTAGGCAATGTTTCTTGCTATACTCATTACATTCATTTTTGCCTGGTTTTAACAGCAGCAGCAGCTTCTGGAAATCCTTGTATTTGAGCAGTCCTGTGTAAAACTGCATGCTGCTATCGTCATTCTTGAATCTGTCTAGCAAGCACACCCTCTGTTGCTGTTTTTCATTTGAAGTTTGTGCTTCTTGCAGCTGCTGAGTGGTCGCTGCAAGCTGTTGCTGGAGATTTCCATTATGTGCTGTAAGCTCGGCATTCTTCTGTTTTTCTACTTCAAGGTAATCTTTTAACTTCTGTACAAAACTTCTCAGATTTGTTACATAAGTATAGAGGCCTTTAAGTTCCTCATAATTGGCCTGAAGCTTTGCTTTCATGTTAGCACACACAGAACAATCTTGAAGCTCAAATTGCTTCTCAGCAGGAGAGTCTGGTTGGTCTGCCAAGTCTGCGTTCAGGTAGTCGCAAACTGCAATGTTGGGGCTTGCAGGAGGCTCGTCATCTTGAGTGCTGCCTTGGTGAGATGTTTCTCCAGACCCTGCTGTGCTTGTGTTGGTTGTTGGAGTCCTGTTGATGCAGTGTGGTAGTCTCTGCTTTGGTGGTCGACGTTTGGTCACTGGTTTTGAAAATGGGAACTGTGACGGAAGAGCATTTTCTTTGAGGAAACGTCTTCCACTTGCTACATTGCTGACGAAGTCATCTAGCTTGAAATGTTTGATGCATACTTTAGTTGATTGGTCAATCACAATAATAGAACCCGGGTCTCTTTATAGCAACAATCCACTTCTTGAGCAGTAGACTGTCTCTGGGAAACTTGTGATAAGACACCTGCAAAAGGTGTAATTGGCATTGAGAGCATGATATGACTTTTTTTCCTACTTTCTAGTCTTTTATCTTTCATGTAAAAATGTTTACTGATTGAGTTGATCAATGTCGCAAATAAAATATTACATAAACACACTCCCTGTGTTTGTGTTTTTAGTCAGTGAGTGCTTCCCTAAAAGATGGTTTTTTATACTATATTCTCTAGTGGTTTGGTTTTAAAAAGGTTCGCTGTGTTTCTACAAGCGAAACAAATGAAATCGCTCGCGCGAGCACATACATGTGTCGTAGCGGTGTTTTGGTCTAAGCACACTGCTGCTGATGGCGAGGTGGCCTGTATTAAACTTCGTCCGGCGACCGAATTTATAGGCGAGAACGACGCAGACAAACGTGTTGTGTGATGCTAGTGAGAAACTGTTCTAAGCTGTGGTCTAAATGTATCGCCAACAGGGAATCTCGCTTTTCTCATGCAGCTCCAGGGCACTAAATCATAGGCAATACGAAAGCTCACAGCATATCATAGCGCATACTCGTGCCGCCAACGACTGCAAAGTGCACGGGTAGGTGTGCGCACGCAGCTTACATTCTACCGCCTCCACCAACACCGTCGTTCACTCGGCTGCACAAGCAAACGACGCATTTCGTCGGCGTATTTTACACAAAACCGCAACGACCTATCAAGCTGGAAGGCTGTCGATAGCCACCACATCGTTTCTTTCTAACAGACAACATTCCTGCGTAGTCGGGTTATCGTGTGCTGCGGCCCCTTCGCGGAGCAGGCGCAGTAGACGGAGCATTTCGTCTACATGCGATAAACTATTGCGTCCTTTTCGAAATGCATACAACTCCAAGAACAAAATACAGTCGATTAGGAAAAAAAACTGAATTGATGGTCCGCGACGAAGCGCGTACCAGAAAACTTGCATCCACTGCGGACGTACTACTTACAGTACGTACTTAAGTACATACCTATCCGCCATTCGCGTCGCGATATCCGTGTTGGTGGCATTGTGGAACACAGCAGGAGTTGACCATCCTGAAGTGGTTCAGATGACGGCAGAATCAGTAGCGCCAGTGCTTTAGGCAGACTAGTACGGCGTACGGCGGTAAATCCGTGCGGCGACCGAATTTGGCGTCTTTGCGGTCTTCCCCCAACATGGCGCCGGCGCGCTATGGTTCCGGTGGTCGCCCACAGGTGGCGTATTTTTGCAAGGGGCCCGTTATACAATTGAATTGCAGGGTTTTAAAGAGAAAAAAGATACACTATATCATTATCTGGAAACCGTAGAAAGGATGCACGAAGTCATTTCAATACAAGACGCTGGCACAGAAGTCAAATTTAGATTGTGTAATGCCCACCGAGTAGATTCATCCACCTGCATCCTCGTATATAAAGAATGTACGGCCAACAGTGTATATTTACAATTAGAGCAAGAAATCGAGCACGCATTCGTGCAAATTTTTCCTAACAAGCGTCTCCAGTAAAGAGTCTGTTTTAAACATATATAGGAGACCGCAAAGACATAAAGACACTTTCTCGGAGATCTTTCACAAGGCCATTCGAATAGCTGGTAGGGCACCGTTACTAGTAGTGGGGGACTTTAACGCCTGCAACTATCAATGGGGGTACCACAAGGAAGACATTAAAGACAGGAAACTAACAGAGGTTATTACTGGCATGGGTTTCACTGTTCTCACAGATACCCTTCATCCTACCAGAATAGGAAACAGCGTGACTCGTGACACATGCCCGGACTTCTCCCTTGTGCGAAACGCAAAAATATACGAATGGGTAAACACTGACGATACACAGGGAGTGATCGTTGTCTCCTAAAGGTAGCGTTTGAGGCGAACAAACTGAAGAAAAGAGGGGTCAAGCGCGGCTCTTTGAGTGGACGAAATTCAGGGACTCGGAAATTCCAGAGCTTAGTCAGGAAAGACGGATCGACGTTGGGCTGAGTCATTAGTATACAGCAGGGGACCATAAACGACGACGGTACAAACAAATGACACACCGGCGGTGGAAAACCACCTCATGCATCTCTGGGAGGCCAGGAGGGCTCTTACTAGGAGATGGCGCAGAAAAAACACAATCGGGTATTGAAAGTTAGGTTAGCGGATCTCAACTAGCAGGCTGGAGCATACGCGACGTCTCTCGCAAAGAGCAATTGGATAGCCAAGTGTAACTCTATGAGCGGCACTCTCGGCTCGAAGAGAGCGTAGAGCTTGCTGAGGTGCCTGATTGAACAGAGTCAAACGAGGGGGAGAACAGTAGAAATTTAAGACGATCATTACACGAATTTAAAGGTACAAATGAACAACTCGCAAGAGCGCTAGAAGGCTAGCACATATGCACTACGCTAGATCAACACGCGGACGTACTGATATACACCGGGGACGAAAATGAGGAGCTGGATGCGAAATTCACTACATGGGAGGTCAAAGGGGCGCTAGCCAGTATGAAGATAGGCACGGCAACGGGAGATGACCGCCTAACTGTCTGTTCTCTAGAAAACCGACAAAGCTATCGAGGACCTCTCAGACTTCATCAAAAAGGTATGGGAAGGAAAACAAATTTCGGAAGAGTGGAAAACATCAATAGTGACTTTCATACCCAAACCGGGTAAGAAAATCAACACGGACAATTTAAGACCCATTTATCCTACGTCGTGCGCGAGCAAGCTTATGAAAACGATGGTCAGGAAAAGACTATCTGAGTACATAGAGGACCAGGAGCTTTTCTCTACAACTTTGTTCGGCTTCCGGGCACGATTCTCAGCAACAGATATGCTTTTACAGCTTAATAGGAAAGTCGTAGGCCCCTTTTACGGCAGTCAATGGGACAGAGCTATCGTGGCTTTGGATTTGAAGGGGGCCTTTGACAACGTTACACACAGTAAGATTCTAGGGATAGTCAACACTAGAAACTGCGGAAAGTGGACTTACCAGTACGCCAAGGACTCTCTCATGGACAGGATGGGCTACATCAGAATAGACGACAGTGAATTCGGACCCATAGAGATGGGAACACGAGACGCGCCTCAAAGGGCGGTAATGTCGCCTCTGCTCTTCAACATAGCCATGATATGCCTCCCCGGGAAGCTCAACGCGATAGATGGCGTGAGACACGCCATCTACGCTGACGACATCATTCTGTGGTCGTCGGGAGGCAGTGTTCGGCAGATAGAGGACGCCTTGCAGGAGGCAGCATCAGCGGTATATAAGTATGCCGAAGAGCATGGCCTTAGGTGTGCACCCACGAAATCAGAGCTCCTTCATATCGCAGGGGATAAAAAATTGGCCAGCAAAATTCAATTACGCATTAATGGCACTCAGGTCTCGAAGGCAGAAAATATCCCCGTGTTAGGGCTACAAAAAGAAAACAAAGGTAATAATGTCATAGCGATTAACAAACCAAAGTCCACGTGCGAGCAAATCAGTATGATGATTGGCAAGGCATCTGGAAAACACGGTGAACTCATGATAAGGAGCCGCCGCGGTGGCAGAGTGGTTACGGCGCTTGGCTGCTGGCCCGAAAGACGCGGGTTCGACCCCGGCCGCGGCAGTCGAATTTCGATGGAGGCGAAATTCTAGAGGCCCGTGTGCTGTGCGATGTCAGTGCACGTTAAAGAACCCCAGGTGGTCGAAATTTCCGGAGCCCTTCACTACGGCGTCTCTCATAGCCTGAGTCGCTCTGGGACGTTAAACCCCCACAACCACAAACACACTCATGGAAAAGGAGACATTACGCCTGGTGCAGGCTTTCGGCATTACCCGTATAACATATGCTATGCCCTACCTCAAACTGCGTCAGAGCGATTAGAAGAAATTAGACGCAATAGTAGGAGTGGCCATGAAGAAGGCGCTTGGACTCCCCTCCAAGACTTCACTGATCGCCTTCTCCACCTAGGAATGCATAACACGCTGGAAGCTCGAAGCTCGCCAAACAATCTAAATAATGTGGTTGGCGACGACCAACATTAGTAGACGAGTCCTCGTGGATCTGCACATAGCGCTGCCACAAACAACAGCAGACAGAGCAGACATTCCCAAGGACTGGAGAGATACACTACTAGTTTAATCATTACCAATAAATATGCATCCCGAGCACAATGAAGCTAGAAGCCAAAGCTAGAGGGATGCAGGAGTATTACGGCAGCAAAAATGGCACTTAATATATAGACGTGGCGGGCCCTACGCAAGAGGACATCTGCACCGTCGCGATCATATACGTGGAAAAGCAGGTGGAAGGACTCGGTGAAAACTAGTAAAGTTGCGTTAGCCGAGGAAGCGGTGATAGTACTGGCAGCCACTCACTGCGACGCCACGCACATATTTTCTGATTCTCAACACGCCTGTCGAAATTATATAAGAGAAAGAATACCGCAGCTTGTCAACAAAATTTTAGCAAACGCGCAACATTGCTCAATGCAGGGATCAAAACAATTGGTATGGGTGCCCGGACACCAGTGAACAGAAGGAAACGAGGCTGCTCACTCACCGCCCGAGCGTATCTCCCTCGGAGTTTCACTGAATTTCCAGTTTCTGTCGGGACTCCGGCACTTAACCCTTACCACCTATGAGCACATTACAACATATCTTCGCCTCAGTAGGCAGAAGTTCCCAGAGCCCGCCAAGGGCCTGGATAAAACTGAGGAACGACACCTCAGAAGGCTGCAAATGTGGTCGTTTCTAAGCCCTGTGATTCTAAAACACATTGACCGAAATTTTCCTGGGTACTGTATATTTTGCGAGATGTGAGCAGACGCATATTATATTGTATGGGCCTGCAAGAAAAATCCGCAAATAAAGAGAGTAAATCAGCCAACCAGAGAGTGTTGGGAGGCGACCTTGTCCGGCTGCTTGGACCTGGAGTCCCAGAAGGGTCTGGTCAAAGGAGCGCGAGCAGCGGCTACCGCCAGTGGCGTCCCGGAACGAGGACTACCACTCAAGCAAGGGAGTGGTGAAACGCTCCGCACTCCTCCAAAACCCGCCCGAGTGCATTAAAGTTTTACCACCACCACCACCACCCGTCACACCGAATTCGCCCACGGACGCCGCACGAGACAGCACCGCCGAGAGACCCACTTCAGCAGCAGGCTTATCCGCAAGAACCCACCGGCAGCAACCTTCATCTAAGGTCAACCATGTGTATAGCCTCACCTCTCCCAGCAGAACACCGAAATCCGGAGCGACTAGCGCCAGCACTCCAGCAAGCCCCGGCGGCGAGTGAGGCACTTCTAGTGCAGCGCAGCGTCAGGTGCCGTCCACGGTGGAGTGCCATGTTGATACCATACCCAGCCGGAGAGAAGAACTTCACAGCACCCCTCTGTCACGCTAAGATCTCCGCAAGCGCTGCGGCTTGGCACAACGGGTTCGTCAACAATGACATTCAGTCCGCGTGAGTACGCCGACTCTCTCTCGCTCATCTTGCCGACAGCCTTCCTCAATAACTCCAAGTGTTTAAAATTAAGAAAAATTGTGGATTAACAAATTAGGCATGAAGTCCATATGCATAGCATAAAGGCCTCTCTTCAGTCAAAAACCGTATCAAAAGGTTTACAAGTGTCGTTAATACCATCATTGAGTGACCTGTGAAAAGAGGAGAAGGATAATTGGAATCGTATACTACAATATGCCTCTAAATTAGCTTGAAGTCACCATTGCCCACTTTGAGAAGACGTCGGTTGCGCTTTGAATGGAAGCGAGTCGTTCAATGCGGAAAGCTGGGCTAGTTGGTGTGTCATCATTAAGACTAGCGCATGAAACTGGGACGCAGGGAGAGAAGGAGACAGGACGAGCGCTAAACATCAACTGAGGTTTTATTGCGAGAGAAAAGGTACATAAATGCATTTTGAGTGGTGCATGCGCGTTTCAGTACAAGCACATTCTAATAAAAATGGGGCAAACTATTCCTTAGATACATTTTTCTTTATTGGACAAGGCAAGTGTTGTGCTTACAGAGTTATCCTCTTCCCTGTTAATGTGATAAGCCTCACAGATCTCATGCCCCAACCTTGTGCCTCCCCTACCAAGCACACACGTGGCATCAAACACAGGCACGCACACGCACTGCTTACAATGCCTGGCCAAATGGCCGCCCTTCGCCAATGAATCTATCAGCGTGCGGTGCTCTCGTAGCCGTTCGTTTAGGCAGCGGCCAGACTGCCCCACGTAGCATCTACCGCAGGAGAAAGGTATGCGGTATACGATGCCAACAGCGCAAGGTACAAACTTGCATTCGTGTTTTATGGTTCAGACCGGTTTTTTTCTTTTCACTTACGGCTTTGCACATGCGCACCAGCTTTTCGGGGGCAGTGAACAACACGTCCACGCCGCACTTCTCTCCAACTTTTCTCAGCCGGTGCGATAACTGGTGCAAACTGGTGCATGGTTGTTTTTTCTGCTTTTATTTAGGCGATTTATTAATCTAAGTAATATTATCCGAGTGATAAGCACAACACAATAAAAAAAATAATAGCGTCCCCTATGCACCTCGGTTTCGGTGCCTGTTGGCTCCCTTTAAAACTTTGTCAAACGGGCCCCTCATTTACTTTACCTTGTCTGCTAATAGCTTAACGAGGGTCTCGGTGCTGGCAGTCTTGATGCCACAGGTTGCTTAAGAGGGCTCTCACACAGTTTCCGCCCTCGCCGTTAGATGATGTTCCACGTCACGCTCGCGGTATTACATCACCTACAAATCCAGAAGAAAACACCTCAACGCTGACGCCCTCTCTCAATTAGCGTTTCCTGATTCCCGGACTCACTCTTCGGCAACTTCAACTACGTGCCCGTCACATCAGGCGTCCTTTTTGTACTCGTTGTTGTTGCACCACTCGACGTTCACGCCGATTTCCCCTCCCTTTAGCTGGCTGATCCATAGAGGCGCACACTCATCGCTAGTCTGCGGGGTCAATCAGCGGAACCCAACCTTCGCTCGCGCCGGCAGCTTAAAATAATAATAATAATTGGTTTAATGGGCAGCGATGGCGTAGAGGTAGTGCATCCGCATCGCGTGCAAGAGGACCAGGGCTCGAATCCTGGCACCGCGAAATTCTCCACAGGGTTTCAAAAAAAAAATCCGCGTGTCGATGGAATTGCATAACCAGGCCTGGAGTGCGGCCTGATCTCGGTGACCAGAACCGGCAACGCACTCTCTCACCAGTGCAAGATTTGGCCACCCCGGTGTAGTACTTGGCCACAACCTTTTATGATAAAACCTACTAAAACATACTAACCTACTACTAAAACCTACTTCAGTTGCTCCGCAGTGGATGCGGAGCAACTGACCACGGCGGCGGTCATACCTGTGATGCAGCGGAGGGTGCTGAGAATCTCTGGCTCCGGACAGGCCGCCATTGGAATCTCAACCTGGCAACGTGTAACGCTAGAACTTTATCTGGTGAGGCTAGCCTAGCAGTGCTGTTCGAGGAACTAGCGGGAATTAAATGGGATGTCATAGGGCTTAGCGAAGTTAGGAGGACAGGTTAGGCGTATACAGCGCTGAAGGACGGACACATGTTGTGCTATTGCGGATTAGAGGATAGACGAGCACTAGGATGGGATTCCTCATTAATAAGGATATAGCTGACAATGTAGAGGAGCTCTATAGTATTAACGAGAGGGTACAAGCTATAGTAATTAGGCTGAATAGGAGGTACAAGCTGAAAGTGGTGCAGGCCTACGCACCCACATCCAGCCATGATAACCAGACCGTTGAAAGTTTCTATGAGGACGTAGAATCGGCAATGAATACAGTAAAATCTCAGTACACTGTACTGATGGGCGACCTCAATGCGAAGGCGGGCAAGAAACAGGCTGACGACCACGCGGTAGGTGACTATGGGATAGGCTCTAGAAATAGCAGGGCAGAGTTATTAGTCGAATTCGCAGATAGAAATTATTTACGGATCATGAATACCTTCTTCCGCAAACAAGAATACAGGAAGTGGACCTTCATCTTTAGTCTAACCCAATGGTGAGACTAAAAATGAAATCGACTTCATACCATGCGCTAAACCTGGTATTATTCAGGATGTGGCCGTCCTCGAATAGGTGCGTTGTAGCGACCACAGAATGGTAAGGCCTCGAACTAGCTTAGGCTTGAAGAGGGAACGGAAGAAGCTAGTGAAGAGGAAGACCATTAACGAGTTAGCCGTAAGAGGGAAAGCACAGGAGTTTAGGATAGCGCTGCAAAAGAGATATTCGGCGTTAACTGAGGAAGACGATCTTGATGTTCATACAATGAACGATAATCTGACATCAATCATTACGGAGTGCGCAGTAGAAGTAGGCGGTAGGACAGTTCGACAGGATACCGGAAAGCTATCTCAGGTGACGAAAGATCTGATTAAGAAGCGCCAAAGCATGAGGGCGTCTAACCCTACCCAAAAGAATAGAACTAACAGAGCTATCAAAGTTAATAAATAGGCGCAGGATAGCCGACATAACGAAGCTTTATATGGAGAGAATCGAGCAAGCTCTAAAGAACGGAGGTAGCCAAAAACAGTGAAGAGGAAACTATAGGCATAGGTAAAAACCAGATATATGCATTAAGAGACAAGCAGGGCAATGTCATTAGCAATATGGATAAGATAGTTAACGTAGCCGAACACAGAGCTGCACACTAGCCAGTGTAATCAGAGCGTCAATGTGAAAGACAGCAGTACACAGCAAAGCGTTATCCCGCCAGTAGAGAAAGATGAAGTAAAAAAGCCTTAGGAGCAATTAATATGTGTGAGGCCAACAACAACAACAATAATAGGAGAAATGGAGCTGGGGAGGATCAGGCAATAGCAGATCTGTTAAAAAATGGAGAGGACAACGTGCTAGAAAAACTAGCCAGCCTGTATACGCAATGCCTTATGACCGCGACTGTACCAGAAGCATGGAAGAATGCAAACATTATCTTAATTCATAAGATGGGAGACGCCAAGGACTTGAAAAATTACAGGCCGATTAACTTACTATCCGTAGTCTACAAAGTATCTACTAATGTAATCGCTAATAGAATCAGGGCAACTTTATACTTTAAGCGACCAAATGATCAGACTGGCTCTCGTAAAGGATATTCCACAACAGATCATATTCACACTATCAATCAGGTGATAGAGAAATGCGCAGAAAATAACCAATCTCTCTATATAGCTTTCATTGATTACGAGAGAGCATTCGACTCAGTGCAAACCTCAGCAGTCATACAGGCATTGCGTAATCAGGAAGGCCCTATGTCAAAATACTGGAAGATATATATAGCAACTGCACAACTACTATAGTGCTCTATAAAGTCAGCAATAAAATTCCAATAGGAAAGGGCGTCAGGCAAGGAGACACGATCTCGCCAATGCTATTCTCCGCCTGTTTACAGTAGGTATTCCGAGGGCTCAACTGGGAACAGTTGGCAATAATAGTAAATAGAGAATACCCAAATAATCTGCGATTCGGTGACGACATTGCCTTGCTGAGTCACTCAGGAGGTAAACTGCAAATCATGATCAATGAGTTAGACAGGTAGAGCATAACGATGGGTCTAAAAATTAACATGCAGAAAACCAAGGTAATGTTCAACAGTCTAGCAAGGGAACAACAGTTCACAATTGGCAGCGAGAGCCTGGAAATTGTGAATGAATAGGTCTTCTTAGGGCAGGTAGTGACAGCTGATCCGGATCATAAGAGGGTGATAACCTGAAAGATAAGAATGGGGTGAAGCGCATACGGCAGGTTCCCGCAGATCTTGAGTGGCAGTTTACCAAATCTCCTCAAGAGAAAGTGTACAACAGCTTTATCTTACCGGTACTCACCTATGTGGCAGAAACGTAGAGGCTAACGAAAAGAGTTCAGCTTAAGTTAAGGACAACGCAGAGAGCCATGGAAAGAACAATGATAGGTGTAACGTTAAGAGACCGGAAGCGGGCAGAGTGGGTGAGGGAACAAACGCGGGTTAATGACATCCTAGCCGATATCAAGAGAAAGAAATGGGTTTGGGCAGGGCATGTAATGCGAAGACAAGACAACCGCTGGTCGTTAAGGGTAACGGAGTGGATTCCAAGACAAAGTAAGCGTAGCAGCGGGCGGCAGAAGGTTAGGTGGGCGGATGAGATTAAGAAGTTTGCAGGCAAAGTGTGGATGGAGCTGGCAAAGGACAGGGTTAATTGGAGAGACATGGGAGAGGCCTTTGCCCTGCAGTGGGTGTTGTAAGGCTGATGATTATGATGATGATGATGATGATGATGATGATGACGAATAATTGGCTTTAAAGCGAAAGCTTTGTTGGCCGCAAACTCGCGATTTCACCGTGGCGGTATTCGATATAGGCACGTGACTTCACAACGCGAGCCTCGCCGCGGAAGGTTACTGTGCCTCGCGCGTTCGCCGCACTATCTGGCATGACGTCACACCGCGCCGCTCGCTGCCGCCACCGTTTGGCAGGACCTGAGACCGCGTTCCTCGTCGTTGTGCTTGCGTCCGCTGGCTTCGACAGCGGCTCAAATGCGTGATAGAATGTCACAGGATTGCAAAGGATAGCTGGCATGCGCCGCTACCACAGTTGAGGCGACGGTATGGACGGCGACAATTCTGATAAGCTGGAGGAGGCCTGGAATTGACAGCGGAACGAGATGAAGAGGAAAGGAATCGCCCAGGAAACAGACAAACAGTGCGCCGAACGACTGACTAAACGCCGCCGCGAATATGCCACCGCGAGACAGGCACGTTTGACGTCCGGTGTCTCGACCGCTAGCAGCAGCGACAGCAGCCGGATGAATGACCTGAGTCCTGCTTCACTGAAGACGGCCCGTGATGAACGATGGAATGCGACCAAGAAACTTCAGCGGCGGGCTCAAGAAACCGAAGAACGCGCCGTTAGCCTAGAGAATAGGCTTAAGAGTGACGCGACCCCTTTAATTATTGGATAGCCTCGGTGCTGAAATGAAATATGGACCTACAGGTCATACTGGACGTATATGCCTGTGCTTCATACGTTGTGGAATGTGTGAACAAGGCCAACTGGGGAATTACACTTGCTTTCGCTACATATATTCTGGCATAGCCGAGCTAAGCCACTGCCGGTTTTTTTGGGGGGAAAGGAAATGGCGCAGTATCTGTCTAATATATATCGGCGGACACCTGAACCGCGCCGTAAGGGAAGGGTTAAAAAAGGGAGCGAAAGAAGAAAGGAATAAAGAGGTGCCGTAATGGAGGGCTCCGGAATAATTTCGACCACCAGGGGATCTTTAACGTGCACTGACATCGCACAGCACACGGGCGCCTTAGCATTTTGCCTCCATAAAAACGCAGCCGCCGCGATCGGTCGGCAGCTTCTGAACTGGCCGGCAGCTTCGCCAGTTCAGATTTCAGCACCGCGCAGTCTCCCGCTACACCTACCACCCTACAGGCCACCGGTGGGTTCCCACTGTGTATCGCTCCCTTCGTCTTCAAGTTTTGGAGGCTTAACACGAAGACGCCTCTGCCGGTCATTTAGGTCACCGGAAGAAGTATGACCGTATCACGAGCCACTTCTTGTGGCCTGGGCTTTCTACTAGCGTCGCCAAATACATATCCCCTTGGTTGTTTTGCCTGCGTCGCAAGCGGGCAACATCTGTTCCTATCGGCCCCCTCCACCCTCATCCTTGCCCATCTGTTCCTTTTTGACACCGTCGCCATCGACTTGTTTCGTCCCCTTCCCCTTACTCCAGCCGGCAACCGTTGGGTTCTAACCGCCATTGACCACCTGACGCGGTATGCTGAAACACCCTCCCCCCCTCTCACCCTGGTACCGCTTCTGAAGCTGCAGAAGTTTTTTTCTGTGCGATAGTGTGACGCCATGCTGGTCCTCATATTCTTATAAGTGACCGTGAGCAGCCATTTTTCTTCCGTGTGCTTGTAGAGGTCCTCCTCGTCACGCACACTGTCCACAAGATATCTCTTAGCTACTATCCTCCAACCAACGGTCTCATCGAGCGCTTTCACCGTACAGTGTCAGACAGGACCTCCATGTATATTAGGCCCGACTTTAAGAGCTGGGAAAACATTTAGCCCTTCGTCGCATTTGCCTACAATTCGGCAGTTCAGCGCACCACTGCCTACTTCGCTTTCTTCTTTGTGTATGGCCGTGTCCAATCCTCTTTTTTTGATACCGCCTTCTTTTTTTGTGCCCGCATCTCCGTCTGTCTACATCTCTGGGAGAACACTTTACACCGAAGCCGATCAGCAAGACCGCGAACACCGCTATAACCTGCAACAACGTACTGTACTCTTTAGACCCGGTGATGAGGTCCCCCTCTGGACACCCGTACGCACGACTGGACTGTGCGAAAAGTTTCTACAGTGCTTGATCGGACCTTATACTGTAGTCCAACAAACATCTCCCGTCAAGTACGACGTTGTTCCCTCGCACCCCGTAAGCTACCGCCGTCGACAATTCCAAGTGGTGGTTCAGGTATTGCGTATGAATCTCTACACTCGTCTCCCCTCTTCTATTTATACCGCGGACAGGGTGCACGTCCGCTTTCCTGCCGGGGAATATTTGTGTGAACGCCGTGCGCGGGCTTTCACCTCTCATCTGTATATCCCCATCATCATCATCGATTGCCGGGGCTCCTGGGATCGCGCGCTGAGTGCCCGGCTGTTCCCGAATAAAGACACCTTTAGTAGCTGTGCTTGAAATAATATATATATATATATATATTGTAACGGGGGGTTTGTTACGAGGTACTGGGGCGACGGGAACGGCAACGGCAGCAGTCTGGGATCAGATCGGCAAAAGACACACAAGCGTAGCGCTGGCAAAAACTCTCGAGAACACTGTCACCTCGTCTTCGTCTTTTCAAATCATCAGACGCATCTTCTTCTTTAGCCTTACAATCACCCCGGGGACAAGAGGAGCCATCCTGGCGACTTAGGATGATGGCAAGACGGCGGGGTCGTAGTAGGGCTTGAGGCGCTGGACATGAACGGTCTCCCGTCCTCGGCGGCGGAGATCAGGAGACGGCGTGAGGGGTTCCACGATATAATTAACCGGAGAGGTGCGCTCCAGCACACGGTAGGGACCATGGTACTTCGAAAGAAATTTTGAGGAGAGACCGGGAGTTCCTGAAGGGATCCAGAGCCACACAAGTGCACCAGAAGTGTAGTTCGGTGGGGTTTGGTCTTGGTCGAGGCGGGAGCGCTGGCGATGCTGGGTGTCAGTGGTGAGTGACCGGGCAATTTGGCGGCAGGCTTCGGCGTGTTGCGCGGCGTCGGAAACAGGCCGATATTCAGATTCATCAGGGCGGTAAGGGAGGATAATGTCGATAGTAGCAGAGGGTTGGCGGCCGTAAAGTAGGAAGAAAGGAGAGAATCCGGTGGTAGACTGCGTAGCGGTATTGTACGCATAAGTAACGTACGGAAGGACGAGATCCCAATTCGTGTGGTCAGAAGCGACGTACTTGGAGAGCATGTCTCCGAGTGTGCGGTTAAATCGCTCAGTGAGGCCATTGGTCTGCGGATGATAGGCGGTGGTAGTTCGGTGAATCGTGTTGCACTCTTTGAGAAGCGCCTTCACCACCTCAGATAAGAACACGCGGCCTCGGTCACTGAGCAGTTCACGAGGTGCACCGTGGCGAAGGATGAATCGGTGCAAAATGAAGGAGGCGACGTCCGTCGCTGTGGCAGCCGGAAGGGCAGCAGTTTCGGCATATCGTGTAAGGTGATCCACCGCTACTATAGCCCAACGGTTGCCGTCTGCAGTGTATGGAAGCGGACCGTATAAATCAATGCCAACGCGGTCGAACGGGCGTGGAGGGCATGGTAACGGCTGCAGCTCAGCAGCAGAACGATGAGGAGGTGTCTTGCGACGTTGGCAGGGAATGCATGCGCGCACGTACTTCATGATAAAGGTGTACATTCCGCGCCAGTAGTAGCGCAGCCGTATGCGGGTGTAGGTCTTGAAAACGCCCGCGTGACCGCTGTGGGGGGCAGCATGGAAGTATGCGCATATCTCCGAGCGTAAGTGACGTGGAATAACGAGCAGCCACTTGCGACCTTCGGAGTTGTAGTTACGGCGATAAAGTAGGGTGTCACGGATCGCAAAATGGGCAGCTTGGCGGCGGAGCGCACGTGACGGTGAAGCAGCCGTCGGGTTGGCGAGAAAGTCGAGAAGGGAAGCGATCCAGGGATCCATGCGTTGCGCTGAAGGCATGTCGCTGAGGCGAAGCAAGGGCAGAGAAGCGTCGGAGGTGGAAAGGCTGGCGATCTCGGCTGGAAGGGGGCAGCGTGACAGTGCATCGGCGTCTTGATGCTTGCGGCCGGTGCGATACACGACGCGGATATCATATTCTTGCAAGCGAAGGGCCCACCTAGCGAGGCGGCCGGAGGGGTCTTGCAGGTTGCAAAGCCAACAGAGCGCATGGTGGTCGGTCACAACGTCAAAAGGGCGCCCATAAATGTACGGTCGAAACTTCGCGAGGGCCCATACAATCGCCAAACACTCTTTTTCAGTTACGGAGTAGTTGCGTTCTGCTGGTGTGAGTGTGCGGCTAGCATAAGCAACGACGTATTCGTCAAAGCCAGGTTTTCGTTGGGCGAGGACAGCGCCGAGGCCAACACCGCTGGCGTCCGTGTGAACTTCGGTAGGAGCGGCCGAGTCGAAATGGCGCAGAATGGGCGGCGCCGTGAGGAGACGGCGCAAGGTGGTGTATGCGTCGTCGCACGCTGGAGACCACAGTGATAAATCCGCACTTCCAGACAGCAGTTGAGTCAAAGGCGCAGCAATGGACGCAAAGTTGCGAATAAACCGGCGGAAATACGAGCACAAACCCAGGAAGCTGCGCAGGTCTTTGATGGAGGTAGGTTTGGGAAAGTCAACCACAGCACGAAGTTTCGCTGGGTCGGGACTGACGCCCTGCTTAGAGACAACATGACCTAAGATGGTTAATTGACGAGCGGCAAAACGGCATTTTTTTAAGTTCAGCTGCAGGCTGGCGTCAGAGAGGCAGGTCAAGACGTGCTTCAAACGAGAGAGGTGGGTGTCAAAGTCCGGGGAAAAGACCACAATGTCGTCGAGGTAGCAAAGGCATGTCTTCCACTTAAGTCCGCGCAAAATGGTGTCCATCATCCTCTCAAAAGTCGCGGGGGCGTTACAAAGCCCGAAGGGCATCACCGTAAATTCATACAAGCCATCCGGTGTCACAAAGGCGGTTTTGGGGCGATCGGCTTCTTTCATAGGAACTTGCCAGTACCCGGAACGCAAATCAAGAGATGAAAAGAGTTCGGCCCCTTGCAAAGAGTCCAGAGCGTCGTCTATGCGCGGGAGGGGATAGACATCTTTGCGCGTAATCTTATTAAGGCGGCGGTAATCTACACAGAAGCGTATGGAGCCATCCTTCTTTTTGACGAGCACCACAGGCGACGCCCATGGGCTGCTTGAGGGCTGAATGACGCCGCTCTGGAGCATCTTGTCGACTTGGTCTTCAATAACTTGGCGCTCGGCGACAGACACACGATAGGGACGTTGTCGCAGCGGTGCGTGGTCACCTGTGTCGATGGCATGGGTGACAGTGGAAGTTTGGCCCAAGGAACTTTGATGTGAGTCAAATGATGAGCGAAACTGATTAAGTAAAGTGAGAAGCTGTGCCCTTTGCGGCGCTGGAAGGTTGTCGTCGATGGAGCGAAGGAATGCTTCGGTTGAGGAGGGATCGGGCGCAGCAGTAGGTGGGCTGAGTGCGGCTATGGAGAGGTGCGGCGCGTCGTCCGTCTCTTCGCGGATGAGCAGAGACGCGAATGGTTGTACCGTGCCGAGACATTCACCTAGGCGCAAGGCGTTGGGGAACGAGAATGGGTTAGACACGAACAGTACGGAGAGGCCAGCGGATATAGTCAGTACAGCGTATGGCAGAGGCAGACACTTGCGGTGCAGAAAGTTAGGGGACGGAGTGAAGAGGACAGTGTCGTCGCGAAGAGGGCCGCAAGAGAGGGGTACGAGGACTGAAGAGCAGGGAGGCAGGTCAATGTCTTCGGCAACTAGGGCCTTAACACAGGCACCAGGAGGGGCAGTGTCCAAGACAGCTTCGGGCAGGTGAGAGAACTCGACTTCAGCTCGAGCACAATCGATGATAGCAGCATGGCGCGATAGGAAATCCCAGCCCAGGATAACAGCATGAGAACAGCAGGGCAGTACGACGAATTCGACGGCATAAATGGTCCCCTGGATTACAACGCGAGCGGTACACGCTGCTGACGGCTGGATGTTCTGAGCGCTGGCGGTGCGCAGTGAGAGTCCAGCAATTGGCGTCCTTACTTTTCTTAAAGAACTACACAGCTTTGCGTCCATGACGGAAACGGCAGCACCAGTGTCGACAAGCGCCATGACAGAAACGCCGTCGACGGAAATTTCAATGAGGTTAGCGGCTGACGGATGAGGCCTTTCGAAGTTCGTTGTGGACGCAGTTCTCGCCTCAGGAACTGCGGCGCCTAGTTTTCCTCCTGGTTAGCGGTGGGGCGACGTCGCATAGGCGAAATAGACCGGCGTCGTGGAGAAGAGGGCCGGCGGCTGGAGAGGGTAGAACGGTCCGGCGAGGAAGTACGACTTTGCGGCGGCGCAGCTGGTACAGAGTACTGACTCGGTGGGGGCCAGTACCCAGGAGCTTGGGGAGGAATTTCCGCGTCCGGGAGACGACGGCGGCAATGCCGAGCTACATGACCTGGGAGACCACAAAAGAAGCAAATCGGCCGATTGTCCGTTGTGCGCCAGGAATCGCTGACCCTTGGAGTAGGTCGTCGGTAAGCCACTGGCCCTCGCAAATGCGCCGGAGGCGCACTATAGATTGGCGGCTGCGGTCTTGCTACGACATCGGCATATGTCACTGGAGCCGCGACAGGAGGCGGTCTCGCGACGGCTTCGGCATATGTGAGCGGAGCCGCCACAGGTTGTGGTCTGGCGACAACGTCAGCGTATGTCAGCGGAACCGTGACAGGTGGTGACGGATGAGCCGGTGGAAGAGCCTCAGCAACTTGCTCTTGAATTGTATGTCGGAGCGCTGGAGTCAGATATGATGGTCGGTCGTGAGCGCTCGGCAGAAAGGAAAGTTGACGTGCCACTTCTTCCCGCACGAAGTCTTTAATCTGCTGTAGCAGCGAGGGGTCAGGAGCAGGCGTGAGCCCAGCGAGCGACTCAACCTGCTGTGGCCGCTGGCGTGTCAGAATCCGCTGCTTGCGCAACTGCTCAAAGCTTTGACACAGCGTGACGACTTCAGCAACGGTACGCAAGTCGCGCGCTAGAAGCATCTGAAAAGCGTCGTCATCGATGCCTTTCAAGATGTGTTGGATCTTGTCGGCTTCCGACATACGAGCGTTGACCCGCTTGCACAAGTCGACGACATCTTCAATGTAGCTAGTGAAGCTTTCACTAGCCTGCTGAGATCGTTCACGCAATCGCTGTTCGGCTCGGAGTTGCCTGACAGCCGGTCGACCAAATACGTCTGCAAATTTAGTCTTAAAAATGGACCAGGTTTGAATATCTGCCTCATGGTTGCGATACCAGAGGTTAGCCACACCGGCGAGATAAAAGATGACGTTGTTTAGCTTCGTCACATCGTCCCATTTGTTGTATACGCTCACCCGCTCGTACGATGTGAGCCAATCTTCCACATCGTTCTCGTCAGTCCCGCTGAAAATGGTCGGGTCCCGTTGACGAAGAGAGCCGGCACAGATGACAGCCTGGCCCACTTGTACGGCCTGGTGTTGGACGTCCTCAGGCATCGTGCGCGCCGGGAGAGCACGACTACGGAGCTCCAGGGCCGATGTTTTTACCCCGCACCTCCACCAAATGTAACGGGGGGTTTGTTACGAGGTACTGGGGCGACGGGAACGGCAACGGCAGCAGTCTGGGATCAGATCGGCAAAAGACACACAAGCGTAGCGCTGGCAAAAACTCTCGAGAACACTGTCACCTCGTCTTCGTCTTTTCAAATCATCAGACGCATCTTCTTCTTTAGCCTTACAATATATATATATATATATATATATATATATATATATATATATATATATATATATATATATATATATATATATATATATATATATATATATATATATATATAGATATATATATATATATATATATTGTAAGGCTAAAGAAGAAGATGCGTTCTTAAGAACTGCGCATTCACTAGACGCACCTTTTTTGAGTCGTGGGTTCGCTTCCTACAAAGATCCCAATTTCTTTTTCTTTGTAACGAGGGGTTTGTTACGAGGTACTGGGGCGACGTCGCATAGGCGAAATAGACCGGCGTCGTGGAGAAGAGGGCCGGCGGCTGGAGAGGGTAGAACGGTCCGGCGAGGAAGTACGACTTTGCGGCGGCGCAGCTGGTACAGAGTACTGACTCGGTGGGGGCCAGTACCCAGGAGCTTGGGGAGGAATTTCCGCGTCCGGGAGACGACGGCGGCAATGCCGAGCTACATGACCTGGGAGACCACAAAAGAAGCAAATCGGCCGATTGTCCGTTGTGCGCCAGGAATCGCTGACCCTTGGAGTAGGTCGTCGGTAAGCCACTGGCCCTCGCAAATGCGCCGGAGGCGCACTATAGATTGGCGGCTGCGGTCTTGCTACGACATCGGCATATGTCACTGGAGCCGCGACAGGAGGCGGTCTCGCGACGGCTTCGGCATCTCACTGCGCACCGCCAGCGCTCAGAACATCCAGCCGTCAGCAGCGTGTCCCGCTCGCGTTGTAATCCAGGGGACCATTTACGCCGTCGAATTCGTCATACTGCCCTGCTGTTCTCATGCTGTTATCCTGGGCTGGGATTTCCTATCGCGCCATGCTGCTATCATCGATTGTGCTCGAGCTGAAGTCGAGTTCTCTCACCTGCCCGAAGCTGTCTTGGACGCTGCCCCTCCTGGCGCCTGTGTTAAGGCCCTAGTTGCCGAAGACATTGACCTGCCTCCCTGCTCTTCAGTCCTCGTACCCCTCTCTTGCGGCCCTCTTCGCGACGACACTGTCCTCTTCACTCCGTCCCCTATCTTTCTGCACCGCAAGTGTCTGCCTCTGCCATACGCTGTACTGACTATATCCGCTGGCCTCTCCGTACTGTTCGTGTCTAACCCATTCTCGTTCCCCAACGCCTTGCGCCTAGGTGAATGTCTCGGCACGGTACAACCATTCGCGTCTCTGCTCATCCGCGAAGAGACGGACGACGCGCCGCACCTCTCCATAGCCGCACTCAGCCCACCTACTGCTGCGCCCGATCCCTCCTCAACCGAAGCATTCCTTCGCTCCATCGACGACAACCTTCCAGCGCCGCAAAGGGCACAGCTTCTCACTTTACTTAATCAGTTTCGCTCATCATTTGACTCACATCAAAGTTCCTTGGGCCAAACTTCCACTGTCACCCATGCCATTTGACACAGGTGACCACGCACCGCTGCGACAACGTCCCTATCGTGTGTCTGTCGCCGAGCGCCAAGTTATTGAAGCCCAAGTCGACAAGATGCTCCAGAGCGGCGTCATTCAGCCCTCAAGCAGCCCATGGGCGTCGCCTGTGGTGCTCGTCAAAAAGAAGGATGGCTCCATACGCTTCTGTGTAGATTACCGCCGCCTTAATAAGATTACGCGCAAAGATGTCTATCCCCTCCCGCGCATAGACGACGCTCTGGACTCTTTGCAAGGGGCCGAACTCTTTTCATCTCTTGATTTGCGTTCCGGGTACTGGCAAGTTCCTATGAAAGAAGCCGATCACCCCAAAACCGCCTTTGTGACACCGGATGGCTTGTATGAATTTACGGTGATGCCCTTCGGGCTTTGTAACGCCCCCGCGACTTTTGAGAGGATGATGGACACCATTTTGCGCGGACTTAAGTGGAAGACATGCCTTTGCTACCTCGACGACATTGTGGTCTTTTCCCCGGACTTTGACACCCACCTCTCCCGTTTGAAGCACGTCTTGACCTGCCTCTCTGACGCCGGCCTGCAGCTGAACTTAAAAAAATGCCGTTTTGCCGCTCGTCAATTAGCCATCTTAGGTCATGTTGTCTCTAAGCAGGGCGTCAGTCCCGACCCAGCGAAACTTCGTGCTGTGGTTGACTTTCCCAAACCTACCTCCATCAAAGACCTGCGCAGCTTCCTGGGTTTGTGCTCATATTTCCGCCGGTTTATTCGCAACTTTGCGTCCATTGCTGCGCCTTTGACTCAACTGCTGTCTGGAAGTGTGGATTTATCACTGTGGTCTCCAGCGTGCGACGACGCATACACCACCTTGCGCCGTCTCCTCACGGCGCCGCCCATTCTGCGCCATTTCGACTCGGCCGCTCCTACCGAAGTTCACACGGACGCCAGCGGTGTTGGCCTCGGCGCTGTCCTCGCCCAACGAAAACCTGGCTTTGACGAATACGTCGTTGCTTATGCTAGCCGCACATTCACACCCGCAGAACGCAACTACTCCGTAACTGAAAAAGAGTGTTTGGCGATTGTATGGGCCCTCGCGAAGTTTCGACCGTACATTTATGGGCGCCCTTTTGACGTTGTGACCGACCACCATGCGCTCTGTTGGCTTTGCAACCTGAAAGGCCCCTCCGGCCGCCTCGCTAGGTGGGCCCTTCGCTTGCAAGAATATGATATCCGCGTCGTGTATCGCACCGGCCGCAAGCATCAAGACGCCGATGCACTGTCACGCTGCCCCCTTCCAGCCGAGATCGCCAGCCTTTCCACCTCCGACGCTTCTCTGCCCTTGCTTCGCCTCAGCGACATGCCTTCAGCGCAACGCATGGATCCCTGGATCGCTTCCCTTCTCGACTTTCTCGCCAACCCGACGGCTGCTTCACCGTCACGTGCGCTCCGCCGCCAAGCTGTCCATTTTGCGATCCGTGACACCCTACTTTATCGCCGTAACTACAACTCCGAAGGTCGCAAGTGGCTGCTCGTTATTCCACGTCACTTACGCTCGGAGATATGCGCATACTTCCATGCTGCCCCCCACAGCGGTCACGCGGGCGTTTTCAAGACCTACACCCGCATACGGCTGCGCTACTACTGGCGCGGAATGTACACCTTTATCATGAAGTACGTGCGCGCATGCATTCCCTGCCAACGTCGCAAGACACCTCCCCATCGTTCTGCTGCTGAGCTGCAGCCGTTACCATGCCCTCCACGCCCGTTCGACCGCGTTGGCATTGATTTATACGGTCCGCTTCCATACACTGCAGACGGCAACCGTTGGGCTATAGTAGCGGTGGATCACCTTACACGATATGCCGAAACTGCTGCCCTTCCGGCTGCCACAGCGACGGACGTCGCCTCCTTCATTTTTCACCGATTCATCCTTCGCCACGGTGCACCTCGTGAACTGCTCAGTGACCGAGGCCACGTGTTCTTATCTGAGGTGGTGAAGGCGCTTCTCAACGAGTGCAACACGATTCACCGAACTACCACCGCCTATCATCCGCAGACCAATGGCCTCACTGAGCGATTTAACCGCACACTCGGAGACATGCTCTCCAAGTACGTCGCTTCTGACCACACGAATTGGGATCTCGTCCTTCCGTACGTTACTTATGCGTACAATACCGCTACGCAGTCTACCACCGGATTCTCTCCTTTCTTCCTACTTTACGGCCGCCAACCCTCTGCTACTATCGACACTATCCTCCCTTACCGCCCTGATGAATCCAAATATCGGCCTGTTTCCGACGCCGCGCAACACGCCGAAGCCTGCCGCCAAATTGCCCGGTCACTCACCACTGACACCCAGCATCGCCAGCGCTCCCGCCTCGACCAAGACCAAACCCCACCGAACTACACTTCTGGTGCACTTGTGTGGCTCTGGATCCCTTCAGGCACTCCCGGCCCCTCCTCAAAATTTCTTGCGAAGTACCATGGTCCCTACCGTGTGCTGGAGCGCACCTCTCCGGTTAATTATATCGTGGAACCCCTCACGCCGTCTCCTGATCTCCGCCGCCGAGGACGGGAGACCGTTCACGTCCAGCGCATCAAGCCCTACTACGACCCCGCCGTCTTGCCATCATCCTAAGTCGCCAGGATGGCTCCTCTTGTCCCCAGGGTGATAGTAAGGCTAAAGAAGAAGATGCGTCTGATGATTTGAAAAGACGAAGACGAGGTGACAGTGTTCTCGAGAGTTTTTGCCAGCGCTACGCTTGTGTGTCTTTTGCCGATCTGATCCCAGACTGCTGCCGTTGCCGTTCCCGTCGCCCCAGTACCTCGTAACAAACCCCTCGTTACAATATATATATATATATATATATTACCCCTATGCAACTTGGTTTCGGTGACTCTTGGCTTCCTTGAAAACTTTGTCAAATGAACCCCTAATTTCCTTCACTTTGTTTATATATATATATATATATATATATATATATATATATATATATATATATATATATATATATATAAGCAAACAAAGGAAGGGAAATGAGGGGCTCGTTTGAGGGAAGCCAACAGTCACCGAACAGTCACCGAGGTGCATAGGGGAATGTTTTAGTATTATTATTATTTTAGTTTCTGGTGAAGAACGATGAAAGAATAATAATGCAATTAATCTGCTGCTGGAATGAAATTTATTATAAAGCAGCAGGAAAGGAAGGCATGCCGCCAGTGGGATCAGAACCCACGACCTCCTTATTTCGCAAGCTATGCTCTACCAACTGAGTTACGGCGACGGCTGTCCAATCTGGTGCACTCTTGTGTGTTTATGTTTCGCGTGTAAGCGAACGTTGAGAGTTCACCAGCGCCATCCTCGTTCATAGCGCCAGACGTAGTACGTCCTGTATTACCGGAGGTGCAACGTGGAACTCATCGAATGGCGAGGACGGATGCTGCGCGAGAACCTTCCTATGCTACCTATAGTGCAGAAGATAGTGCCGCTACACTACCTATGGCATCAAGACTGTCAGAACCGAGACCGAGCGGTCCTGCGGATGCACACGTGCTTTTAAAGCGGTTTTTACCATGTACTATAACTAGGTCTCTTGTTGACAGTGCGCATGTGCGCTGTTTTTTTCGTGAATGTATATATGACGTGCTTCTTCCTAATAAAAAATCAGTTATGAGTTCAGCACTGGTTTGTGTGTCTCGTCTCCTGCTTGGTCTGTGTGTGTTTTTGCGCTGTTGAACCACCACTATGCATCACCAACTAGCTGAATCTGCAGTTCTACCAAGACCCTCGTTAAGCTATTAGCAGGCAAGTTCAAGGAAATGGGGGGCTCGTTTGACCAACATATGAAGGGAGTCAAGAGTCACCGAAACCAATGAGAATAAGGGATTGTTTATATTTTTTATTATTTGTAATGCGGATTAGTGGGAGATTAATACTTTTATTATATATAATATAATAGTGCCTGACACGCGCCTAAAACTATGACAAAGTTTTACTGACGTTTTTAATGGGGACTGGTCTTCATCACAGTGGTACATGATTTCTGTAGACCAGCAGTTATGGTGCTTGGACATAGGCTGCCATAATGGGCCTGAGTTAAAACCCGAATTCGAAGAGAAAAAGCGTTGCACGACAATGGCGCGTGATGAGTAAAAGTCCAGAATGATGTTCAGTGGCCGCACTTCGGCTCAGCGCGAAACGCTGGTCCGCCCACAGATATTCGATTCGAGTAGAGTTTCTAATATGTTCATTGTCCGTTCCGTATAGTGCCTCGGCGAAAACACGCTCTTTATCTTATAGACGCTTGCTTTAAATTGAGACCACCTTTCAGACAAATAGGAAATCAGGTCAAAGAATGTGAGCGCGGTTTGCCGATATAGTTCTCCGGAAATCAAATTTCAGCATTGCCACTTATTGTAAAGAGGATATGGGTCTACGAGCCTGTAGTACGTTGGGCCCTTGTCAATGGAGGCACCCACAATTTTGCAAAAAATGGTAGGGGTGACAATCAGCACAAGCCATTGACCCAATATTGGGATTGTAATGGCAAATGGTGGTCCTATATAGGACCAGCATCACCACTATTACCCCAATATAGGCAATGCCTCTTTCCGACAGTTCCAATGATGGCCCTACATGTTTTATGTGTCCCCGATATGGCAGTGCCGCTTACATAAAACAACTGGACAGCAGGTTTGTTGGATGTATGAGCCCAGAGCTGACAAGCCCCTATTACCATTTTCGTCTGCGCATACGAGGCTGGTCAAGCGAGGGGTCATGAAGACGTGCTTTTCGAATGCAGTTAGCAAGTCCTGCGCATGCTTGATGAAAAGTAGTTTTATAAGCAGGTGGACCGCCTCCGAGCAGCAGGATTCCCCAGACACTTATTAGTTTCGGTTGCTGAGAGTTTGCATCGGCAGGAAAAGGCCAAGAAGACTGGAACTGATGGCGAAGGGGGCAACAAGGAAGTGGTGGTGCCATATATCCACAAGCTGTCGCACTCCCTCAAGAAGGTAGCACCAAAAGTGGGAGTGAAGGTGTATATGTCTGCACCAGAAAAATTGTCCCGCATTTGCAAGGCCACCTGTCCCGACAGCAGGCTTCAGAATAGTTGCACGATTTGGCATAAAAACCCTTTCGTGCAGTGTACTGAAGATATAGTCTACAGTATTCCGCTTTCATACGGCAAGGCGTACATTGGGCAGCCAGGCAGATGCCTTAATGAGCGGTTAAGCGAGCACCATAGGGAAGTTAGGGATGACGGCTCCAGCGATTTGGCACGGCACTGTCGTGCTCATAAATGCAAGCCTGGTTTTAAAGAACGCGAGGTGATAGGCAGAAGTGACGATAGGTTAACAAGGGAAATTATCGAGGCTGCCGCAATTGAAAGAGCTGGATCTGAAAGCTGCGTCAGCAGTTCGTCATTGTCGCTGACAATGAAACATATGGCATTTTTAGCCTCGGAGCAGTATGCCAACCGGTGAAATGTATTGCATGTGATTTTTAAGCTTTGTACACAAAGTATCTTGTCTAATCTGACTGGTATCGTTCTTGACTTCATGTATAAATTCAATGTGCACCAAATAAAGCCGTAGTGGAAGGTTAGCGCTTGTGTTTGTCCCCTGTTTTGTTGCTGCCCTATGGATCATAACGCATACCCAATAGCCCGAACCATCACCTTGTTTAGTTACATCGCCAGTAATGGCCCAAGCTGGGCAGTATTTTCCCGATATGGGCATTGCCACTGACTTATATTTCCAATAATGGCGCCAGTTGGCCATTATGTCCCCCATAATGGCATTGCCACTCAGTTAAATTCCCAATAATGGCCCCAGTTGGCCATTATTTTCCCCATATTGTCATTGCCACTCAGTTACATTCCCAATCTTGGCCCCGGATGGTCACTATTTTTCCTATATAGGCAGTGCCACTCAGTTACATTCCTAATTATCGCCCCGGATGATCACTGTTTTCCCTATATAGGCAGTGCCACTTCGTAACATTTCCAATAATGGCCCCTCTTCGTGTATTATTTATCTAGGATTGGCAACGCCACTTAAAATAGCAGAACAATATCGGTCATTGTTTGCCACTAATCCTCCAACATTACTGTGCAGTTACGTGCATATTCTATGAGGGTTTGCTTGGCGTGGTTATTGAATTTACACAAAAAATATTAGGCAAATCGATCGAAAGATCAAACTATAATATATGCGCGTTAGTTCTTTAAAAATCTCTCACAAATTCCGATATGTAACCAATGCGGGCTGGCGCGAACCATAGAAAATGGGTCGATTATACGTACGCATGTGTACGCTTTTTGGTAATCAAGAAAATTCATTCTTTGTCCGTGAGGTTCCATGCACAGCACAAGCGCCATTCATCGCGCGCATAATGGGATAGCCTGCAGCGCACTTATTTTAAGTGGAATGAATAAACTGCTTGGCAGGAACACGTATCTCAATGAAGAATGTCTCTTAAGAGAATGGTATGTGTGGTGCAGATGGTCTAGTTCACTCTATCATTTCCAAGCGAAGGGTTTATAAGCAATTTTCAGCTTATTCTGATAAGCATCGCCGCAAGCTATATGGCCTCATCCGCTGCGTTTTCCATATGAATTTCGAGAATTTGGGGGAAAATATTACGACTGCAGTGTACACAGCCGGCGTTAGGAAGATATGCAAAAAATTCAAGAGGGCGCACTTTGTTGACCTAAGTGCGGTAGGCGAAAGTCTTGAGCGCGGTGTTGATGCTTGTGTCACTGATGTGTGGTTAAGATGTTAAGTACGCAATTATTTCTTAATATTATGCTAGAGACACTGGAGGGCGTTTGCGAGGCATATCCGTCTCAATTGGCGTCTTTCCGCACTCTACGGCGTCATATATTAGTGTGGGCATAGAAAAAGAACGAAAATATATGCTACAGAAGTAGAACTACTCGCGCGTTGGCAGTAAGTAGCGTACTGGGCAGTATGCTCGGCTGCGGCACTGAAGGATGATGGTTCAAATCCCGCGCTGCACAAAATCACAAAAAATGTTTCTTTCTTTTTTTTCATTTGCTTTACTGCTATAGTGTGACAGATTTCTCGGAAGGACGGACAATGATGACCCATTAAAGGCTTTCTCCTTAAAACAGATCTCTCTTAAAAACGCTATAGTTCACGCATTGAAGCAGCTCCCATTGTACCAGCGGACACGGAAAATTTACACCATCGACCTGTGAAGCAGCGTTATACGAAAAAAAAACTTATGACACACCATTAAATTGGAAAGGAAAAGGACAAGACGGCTTCTTAAAACCGATGTCGTCCCGTTGATCGCTGTGCGCAACAATATATGTACATATGCATATTCATCTTCCAACTTTCACTCATTGAAACATTCCAAATTTGCTATTGGAATATAGAATAGCTGTTTTCATTCACAATTCTGTTGTAACAGCTAGCAGTGCATCATCTAACGCCCGCTGATTACCACAACCTAAATGCAGTTGAGCGAAAGTGCAAATATCGACGACTTCCACGACTTGCACACAGTCCAGGGCAGATAATGTGCGCTTGGACATATAATTCTAATAACTCTTCTGGTATGTTGCCTAGCGTAAATAGAAATGTTTTAGGCCGTTAAATATTCAAGAACAAGAGCAAATTTTGCATCAAATATGCGCATAAATCATCCTTTATCTTTTGCTAGGTAATGCGTCAGGAGAATTTACTACGGAAACGTACGTGGTCGGTTTCTTTTGCCCCTCGACTGTTACACGGAAACCGTCGCCGTCTTTAAGAAAATGTAAGGTGGGCCCATTGAACGGCGACAGCGCAGAAAAAAACAGCCAGGCTGGCGATAAAATATGGTGCTTACACAATTGTGACGTATGCCTTGAATACATTGCTCACGCGCCCGATAGAGAGACACGCGGCTCGCTTCGCTCAATCATTACCATTCGATCCATGTGCCACCACAGAACACTTCGTACTGTTGTCATATTAAAACTCATTTATGGCGGGTGCTGCCAAAATTCGCACCATTATCTACTTTAATCGCATGCTCTGTTAGACAAAGGCATGCGCGCGCATACCGTGTGAAATTCTGCTGTGTAACATACAAGGAAGCTTTTTTTGTCTCCACTTTTAATCATAACAACCACAATTATGTCTGCTGTTGCTCTCTGGTAATCAATAAAGTGCATCATTAATGCACGTGCAGTCAACCATCTTTGGCTGCTATTTTCTCACCTCTAATGAAGAAGGTCATTGTATAAAGCATGTTCAGGTACTTATTCAGTCGCCCATATATGTATTGAGTGGGCAAAACATTATGACAGCAATGAAACTGATATTATAATTAGCTCATTATACCACTCATCTTTTGGGTTTGAGGCAGATATATAGTAAAGCAAAGGGGTCAAATGTATCTGCTTTCAGTGCAACATGTGCATGAAGCTTGTTTCTATTAAAGTGGGAATATTAAAGAAGCATATATCGCAGCCTTTTGGCCACCGCTTTATTCTCACCAGAGTGTAAAGTGTCAAGAACACATTTCAGATGGCATTCAGCAGAGGTACAAGCTCAAGATAGCATACATATGTGTTACCTTCTGCAAACATACACCACCACATTAAAATATTAATACGTGGTGAGTGTAATATCGTATAGCAGACAAGTTAACAGTTAAGTTCCTCTCCTGAGTTTGTCACCTAATACACATGTATTTGTTCAGATTGCTTGTATAGGTGGAAATAGTTCGGATCCCCTGTGGTCTTTTTGTGAAACCTTTTTAGCCACAGTCCACATTTTGGATTACGCGTGAGTAATATTTGTGTATCATAAAAATGTTTTCTCCAAGACCGCATGCTTCTGAAGAATGAACCAGATCAGTATTCCCATTTCTCACATGTAGTTGTAGTTGGCGCCTCATTGACGTGATGGCTTAGATGCTGCATGAAAACCATAAGTTTGGATCTGCAGTCCCTGTCTGTTTCAAAAATTATGTGATGCGACGGTTCCTTCTAACACACATTTATTCTCAATCGTTAACCTAGCAGTTAAGAAATCAGCAGCTTTCAGCAATAGAGTCTAGGACTTGCCCGTCTGTCTACGGACATTTTCACCCCTAATGTCTCAAATTTTTTACCACCACCATACCAACTAATCAGAACTAATTGGAAAAGATGCTTCCATCTGCAGTACAAATTGACAATTGAATTAAATTGGGCCCATAAATTGGCCACTTAGGTAGGAACTGCTATAGTTACTCAAAAAGTATAGCAAAATAAAGCAATGCTATTATATTTCATTATCTTAAGTAAACACATCAGTGGTTATTGCTAAGCCTTTCACTGACATTTGTTCAGCAAAGCAAATGCAATACCTTACATTGTGGGTTACACAGCATAAAGCCATGGAGGTGCACGTCTATAATAAATATGTGTATGCCCAAGAACAAAATTTAGCCACTCTGCATACTATTTGAAGTGTCAACACACATGCAAAGGCTTGCATGTGACTGTTCACACGAAATGGACAGTTGCTATTTCAATGAAGTATACAACATCAACAGCATGGGAGAAAATTTAGGAGCGTAGAGTAGAGAGGATTTCGTATTTTTCATATCTTTTATCGGCCTGTGCAAAACAAAAATGTTACTTCACGTATTAGTATCAGTTAGTTAGGTATAGTACCAGTTCATGGAATACATCATGATGTTGATTGCATTGTCACTGACATTCACAGAACACTGCTGTCATAAATAATCTTATCCTACAATATAATTACTTATACAGTTTGGATATCTCATCTCATGGCTTTATGTCTCACAGACCTCAGCCTTTGTGCTATAGGGTTGAAGGAGTCAACGTACTCCAAAGTACTAACATCTACGAGATCAGATTTTAAGTACTTTAAATATCTTTCTCCATTTCTGTAGAATTTACTGCCTATGCAATGGTCAGGAACAACTATGCTGGTAATACGCACATAGTCCAAATACGAGAGCACAGTAATTAAATTAGGATATACATTATCCTATTCAGAGAAGAGATATTGATTTCCTGAAGCGGCTGAAGGTGACAGACAGCTACAAAAACGAGCTTTTGAAAACTGCAAATATTGAGGGTAGCAATTTGGACTAGCATAAGACCAGGCTATAGTTGCACACGACTAATATGGTATGACCCTTTGTCTTCCACTGGGCGTAATATGTATGGCTATAACAATAAATATCTCTGAGCTGCACAATTCTTCACTTAGCCCATGCACCACACTTCAAAGCTGTATTTAACTTCAGTGCTGTGCCAAATATTCACTGTTGTACTAAGCCGCAACTTTAAATGCAAGAGTGAAGCCACGCTATTTCTAGATGCAAAGTTATAGTACGAGAATGCCTTCTCCAGGATATTCTTTGTATTTTCACTTTCAATACACATAAAATATTTTTCATTCAAACATTCTTAATTAAATAATCAAACTAAGCCTACTCCATAACGTGCTAAACTTTACAGAGCGAGGTGACCCTATAGATATACATCATGGCAAAGGCCAGCTGCTATTCGCACTTGCTCTTGGCAGGCTAGAATGCATGTCCACAAACTTTTCCTCAGTCATATTTTGGCTTGTCGTTTGTGCCCCTCCTCTCTTTACTAAATTATCGTTCATTGAAAGTTGCAGTCATCAAAACATTATCAAATAATAACTGAATTGTTTTTGTAGTGGGATGCTGGTACTGTTTTTTTTTAATAACCAGCGCCTACATTAGATCGGGATGGCGCGTGTTAGGCAGGTATGAAGGCTGCGCATGCTTCAATAAAAAAACGTACCCCTGAACTTTTCAATTTTCTGGAAAAGAACTACAATAAATATGCAAAGCAAATCGAGGAGGACGAGGAGGAGGAAAGGCAGTGAGGTTAACCAGGGGGGAAAGCGGTGAAGGGATAAAAAGATGAAGGAGAAAGCAATACAATATGTATCATTCATGACATGAGCAAGTAGCATAACCTAATGTTTCCTGTTGCAATAGTTCAAGTAATCTCAGTGACCTGAACGGGTGTCCATTGGGTCGTCGATACATACATACATACATACATACATACATACATACATACATACATACATACATACATACATACATACATACATACATACATACATACATACATACATACATACATACATACATACATACATACATACATACATACATACATACATACATACATACATACATACATACATACATACATACATACATACATACATACATACATACATACATACATACATACATACATACATACATACAAGTTTTATTCTCCACAAAGAAGTGGAAGGAGGTGGAGGGAAAAGCCGCACATTTGCGGCTTGAAAAATTCTCCGCCCCCTTACAGTGTATACAGCAGCAGAGTGGGGCAGTTGACGCAGTAGACAGTCACATTTTTTGTTGCAAAGAGAAAAGAAATACAGCACTGTATCGCATCAGACAATAAAGTAAGCGTAAATAAGAGTTTCAATAGAGCACTGGATTTGGATGCCTGGAAAAAAATTGTTTTTTCGAAAATGAAACAATATAATGTAATTAAAGATAAGGATAGACCTTTGCATTCATTCACAAAAAAGAGTATGAGTAGCAAAATATTTTTACATATTTGGAAGAGACATATTGAATAGATTAGCACCTTCTTTTTCTGCAGCATTCAATAATCGCGGAAGGTTATACCGGAGTGTTTGTGGTCCATAGGCAGTGCGACATTTTGGAACTTTCCACCGTTCTGGAGTTCTGGTGCTGTAGGTGGGATAATTGGGTCTTAATTCTGCCATTACCGCAAAAACTGTACTCTCTCGTTGGACACTTAAACGACACTACCTGCATAATTTGTATTCGTATATATTTCTTTCAATAAATTAAGCGAAGCAAAGATATGTGAAGAAGGCGCTGTGTATTCAACGTTTTCAATTATTCGTACTATTTTTTTCTGTAGCCTTTCAAGCATCAACACATTAGTTTTTGTTGATGTTCCCCAAACTAAATGAGAGTAGTTTAGGTGGGAGACAAAGAGAGCGTTGTAGACCATTAATTTAACTTTTTTTCTAAGAGTATAGCGGTTGCGATTTAAAATTTCAGTTATGCAGCTCAGTTTGCCGATTAGACTGTTTACTTCATCATTGCATTGTAAAGTTGAAGTAAAATATACCCCTAACACCTTGACAGTATCTACTACATCAATGGCTGCGGATCTAAACATTACAGTTCCTTGTAACAAAATTTGTTTATTTTTTGGTAGAAAAATTACCACCTTTGTTCTGTTTGCCTTAAGTTTTAATTGATTGCTGGAAGTCCACGAGTCCAATTTGCGCAAGAAAATTTTTGCTTTAGTAATTCCTTCAGCTTCAGAACATGATGGCACCAAAGCACTCGTGTCATCGGCATATATAACGAACTTGGTATCTGAGCAGATGTGTACAAAATAATGTACAAATTAAATAGTACAGGGCCTAAAATGCTACCCTGTGGGACTCCTGAAATTATTTTTTTTCTGTGAGAAATGAAACCATTTATGTCGACATAATGAAATATATTTGATGGGTAACTTTTGAGCAGAGCCAAAACATGTCCCCGTATACCATAATGATGCAGTTTTTCAAAAAGGATAGTATGACATATAATCGAAAGCTTGGCTAAAATCAGCAAAAATACCCATAACACTGCATTTCTCTTCAAAATGTTTTATAATATATTCCTTATGGTCCAACTGCGCCAGTTCTGCAGACCTGTCCCTCCTAAAGCCATATTGCGAAGAAGTTATTATATTATGCTTGCTGGAGAAGCGCGATATTCGATCTAAGGAAATTTTCTCGAGACCTTTCGAAAAGGCAGGAAGAATTGACACCGGTATATACATACATACATGATACATCATTTTTATCTCCTTTCTTATATAAGGCTATCACACGGGCGACTTGCATTTTTGTAAGAAAAACAGCTGTAGAATTGCAGAGATTAAAAATATGCGCTAGAATGGGGCTGATTATACGTATCACATACTTGACGGGTCTTATTTGTATACCGTCAGCATCAACACTATGAGAATTATTTAAACTCAAAAAAAGAGAACACACTTCATTTGCATCTTTTGGTTCAAAAAATTTTGTGCTAGAGTTTTTCCGCCTTTAAGTTTTGCATGATGCCTGGTTTTTAGTAGAATCTCTGTTAACAAAGTAGTCATTGAAATATTTGGCATTTCTTCTCCTTTTAATATCTGTCCTTCGTGAAAAATTTCTTCAACTCTGTTTTTTCGCGCTCCGACCCATCAGTGCATTTAAGTTATTCCACGTTAAGTCAGCGCGCTTTACGTTGGAACCGAACATATTCTCATTATACAGTTATCTTGCTTTTCTTAGCTGCTAATCAAATCATTACGAAATTTTTTGAACGTAGCGAGATCAGATGCTGTATTAGTTCACATAAATGTTTTAAACAGACGTCCTTTCTTTTCTCTCTTCTTCAATAGGTGCTTTGTCGCCTACGGTTTTCGACATCTCTTATGGCGTTTGAAAACGAAATGACGTTGGTATACTGATGGTATTATACGTTGGTATCATTTCACTACCAAGAAATGGTGGTGTAAAAGCAACTTACACGACTACATTAACTCCGACAACACATAGCCATTTCTTGCGCTCTCAAGATGAATGGTAGAAAATACACAATGAGCTGTCTAACTTTTTGCAGTGTGAAAAAAAAACGACGGTAGGCATACCTGTTTGCAGAAGAAGTGTACTCTCAGTTTTTCATGCAGCAAAAATGCTATGAAGGAAGACACCTAAATGGCTGATCTTTCAGCCCTAGGATTATTGAGCCCAGAAAAAACTTGATAAATGAATAATTGCTATGCGAGTGCTCTCAGGAACAACTCATCTTTAAGCCAAAACAGAAAGTTCATGAAACAGTTAAGGCATTTCATGTCTCGAACGGAGGCAGCACAAGCATAAAAGCTCCTTAATTGCCCCATGCACTCTCAGAATGAGAAATTCCTTTACTGCTCATGCATTAAGCGAGTGAGATCAAAGCAACTTTTCTGGTATTCTTATGTATTTATCTTTTTTTTCTAGCGCTTTGCTGCAAAGCAAAGTTTTTCACATACTCGGTTCCTTCTTCACCAAGTTTCTTGTTGCAATAACCAGTTGTGAGTAGGCTTTATGTGCAAGGTTCTTATTTTCATGTTTAGAAGAAGTTTGGTTGTCTACCAACTTGCCTAGATTGCAACTTTAATTAAGCTATAAGTGCAAATGGAAATTATTATCAGGCTTATAAGACTATTGCCGGGAGTTTGACAACAAACCATTAATTGTTGACCAGCCACCATGCAGCCAGCTTACCACTTCATAAAATGCATGTAAAGGGCTAGACTGGAAACGCTCTTGGCCAATTTTGTGCCCGCAAACGGTGGATCCAATTCAGTCATTAAGGACAAAGAAGAATATGGCACCTCTGTGTGCCTCCTTTTGGCAAAATGAAAACAACACGTATGGCACAAGCACCAGCATTAAAGGGGCACGGATGATATGACTTCAGCCTATTACTTTCTTATAATCGATTCCATGGCTCTTGCTTTCTGTGTTGTTAGTTGTTGCATTGAAAATCAGAAATTTAAATTTTTGTAATCTCTCAATTCTTAACAATACCAAAAAGATTGCTAACTACCATTTATAATTGAATGGCGCATCACCACAAATCCACTAAAAGAACTCGTCTTTTCGCACTACACTTTTCTTGCAAAAATCTCTGATGATGACAACAAATGTATCTAAATTTTTGCAACTTCCCTTTTAAAGCGTTTAGATGTGTAAGTACCTTTTTTTTCAAACAGCAGTAATTCATCAGATTTGTTCTTGGCATCCCTTTAAAGTAGCAGCAGCTTCGAATTTCTTGCTATAAACTTGATGCTCTATGATACTTTTATTCAGTATAAATAGCCCAAGCCTCATGTCATGAGTAGACATATATATGGTTACACAGCTAGATTATTCAACTTTTGTTGAAAGCGATATATAATCATGCTAAATTACAGTGCTGAAAATATGATGTGTCTCGTGCTAAGTGACGGAATTCAAAGACTCTGCATTGAAACAAGTGTTTGAAGGAAGCTCTTTTCTAGAAACAGACTTTCTGGTGTGACTCGTGGCAATTGTTGATGCACTTTCATCCTCAGCATATTCACAACATGGGTGAATCTGCATTTACAAAAGTTAAGTGTGCAATTTTGTAGGCTCATCTTAGCCGCCCGAAATTAGGTGGCACGAGAAAAGAGCTGCAGGGGACACAAACAATTAAGGGCACCCATCACTGCAGATGCCACTGCACTAGTGACAGAAATCTGTTTTTGCTGGTAGACACTAAGAATTAGTGCACTGCTCAGAGGCAGGTCATTTCAAACTTATTATTCGATGCAACAGCTTTCCGTGCCATGAAGTGACTTCTAGAGGTGAGCATCCCTTCTCTCCTATGATGTTTGAACTCGAGGTTTGTCAAGTTAAATTTCCATATTACCTTTTTTGTAATCATATCATTATTAATGCATCATTTACAAGCAGTTAAGCTGCATGCACTAGTCTTACCTCAAATTTAACATAGATGCGTTGCAATGAAGAAGACGACAGTGCGCCACCATCGACTATGATGACGAGATTCGGCCGGCCTCGGCGACCGGCTGCCGCGCGCGTTGGAGAGCTCGAGCTCGCTCTGGAAGTCTGTTCTGGTGCCGCTGGTGCTGAGTCAGTTTGTGCAACGGTTACGCCGCCAGCCCTTTCGGCTCTACAATAAACCACTCTTCACTTGGTGGAGGATTGGTTCCCCGTCCTCGTACCGCCCTGGACCTCCGCAACCGCACGCTACTGGCCCCCGTTATGCCCGCTCAGCCCGAAGCCCACTACCAAGCCGTGCAGGTGGGATCCCCAGTCATCTGCTCCGATGCCGTCCGGCAGCGAGACCCCGTCGTTTTCAGCGGGCACTGCGATCAAGATGTTGAAGACTGGCCGGTCTCGTACAAACGGGTGAGTCGCCATAACAACTGGGACGACCGCATGAAACTCAACAACGTCATATTTTATATGAGTGACGTCGCCAACCTCTGGTTCCGGAACCACGAGGCTGATATTTCAACCTGGGCTAATTTAAAGACGACGTTTGCAGAAGTTTTTGGCCGTCGCTCTGTACAGAAACTTCGAGCTGAGCAATGTTTGCGTGTTCGGGCTCAGACTGCGGGTGAAAGCTTCACCGCCTACGTCGAAGATGTGGTCGATCTCTGCAAACGTGTCGACCCTGTCTATAGCTGAGGCTGACAGGATCAAGCATATTATGAAGTTAATTGACGACGACGCTTTCCACATGCTGGTGGTGAAAGTCCAACTACCATTGCTTCCGTGTACAACCTCTGCCAGGGCTCTGATGAGTTGCGCAAGCTACGCCTTGGCGCTCGTCGCTCATCCGTCGTGCCTGGCAAGTCCATATCCGGCCTGACTGTCAACAGTGACCTGTTGGGCCAAATCAAAGACTTCGTGCGCGATGAGGTGGCCCGGCAGCTTTCGCTCCTTTCGGGCACACACTCTTCGCCCCTGGTCCTGACTACTGAGTTGCGGCACACCATCGCCCACGAGGTATCCGATGCACTTCCAGCTCGTCGCCAGCCGGTTCCCGTAGCTCCTCAAGTCAACCTTCTCGAGATGCAGCCCGCTCCCGTTGCTGTACCTTTGGGCTATGGTGCAACCGTTGCGATGCCTCCTGCCCCCATGCCTGGGCCTCTCACATATGCCGAAGTCGTCGCACGTCCATCGCAGCCGCAGGCCTTGGCCTACGTTTCCGCACCAGTGCCTCCACTTGTTGCTCCCCGACTCCACCCAGCGCCGGCTGCTCACAACACTTGGCGCACGGCTGATAACCGGCCGATTTGCTACACTTTAGGTCTACCGGGCCATGTCGCGCGCCTCTCTCCCCGTTCTCTGCCTGCCCCTGTGCCACATCTGCCGGCCTACACTCAGTCCTACCGTACCTTTCGCCCACCTTCAGGACCACCACCCCCAGCGGCCCCTTCTGACCTTGCTCCCGGCCGCCAGCCATTCGCTTCGCACCGCTCACCTTCCCCTTGCCGTCGCTCCTTGTCACCAATGCGCCGTCGCAGCGTTCCCGCGGAACAGGAAAACTAGGAGCCGCAGTTCTTGGGGCACGAACTGCGCACACATCGATAGGCTCAAGTTTTCGCCTTTCCCTACTGAACTTTTTAAATGTGTTAGTTCACGGCGTTCGAGCACTTGCGCTTGTGGACACAGGTGCTACCATTTCTGTTATATCCGAGAACTTCTGTCGTTCGCTGCGTAGTCGCCACCGCACCTTCGGGACTATCTCTTTGCACCGCCTGCGCCGAGACTGTTCATCCTTCCTCTGCTTGCGCAGCACGTGTCCTCATTGCGGAGGTTTTGTATGTCATCGAATATTTAGTTCAGTTCTTGCTCCCATGACCTCATCCTTGGCTGGGATTTTCTATCCCACCATCATGCCGTCATAGACTGTGCCCGTGCTCATGTGGCATTATCCGTGCTCCCCGATACGCTCGCCGACGACCCTCCGTCTTGCTCTGGTACCAAACTTGTTGCCGCGGACACCAGTGTTCTCCCCGCCAGTGACGTGCTCATTCCCGTGTCCGCCACGTCTGGGTCCAGCAGGACTGTACTCTTCGCGCCTTCGCCCGTCCACGCTTCTCGCCGACACCCACCTCTTCTATTCTCCGTCCTGGACATACGCCACGGTGCAACCGAACTTGTCGTCTCGAATCCCTAGCCCTATCAGTTCACCTTGCTCTGTGGAGAATGTCTTGGACACATTGAACAGCTTGACCTGCTCATGCCCTTCGACGATGAAACTCTCTGCGATGGTACCTCCGTCGCCGTCCTCACACCGCCTAGTGCTGTCTCCGACCGGATCTCCCAGGAAATGTTTCACCGTTCTGTGGCCAGCGACCTCGACCCAGCTCACTGCGAGAAGCTCCTTGCCCTGCTTCACAAGTTCCGCTCTTCCTTCGATCACCAGACAACTTCTTTGGGCCTTACGACCACCGTCGTTCACCGCATTGATACAGGCCCTCATGCCCCTCTCCACCAGCGCTCCTACCGTGTGTTGCCTCCAGAGCGCCACGTCATCGCCGACCAGGTTGACGACATGCTGCACCGCGGCGTTATCCAGCCGTCTTCTAGTCCGTGGTCTTCGCCCGTCGTGCTCGTCTAAATAGAAGGATGGTTCGATTCGGTTCTTTGTTGATTATCGTCGCCTAAACAAAATTACGCACAAAGACGTTTACCCACTACACCGTATTGATGACGCCCTCGACTGTTTGCAAGGAGCCGAGCTCTCCTCCCTCGATTTCCGTTCCGGCTATTGGCAAGTCTCCATGGCTGAATCTGACCGCCCGAAAACAGCTTTTGTCACCCCTGACGGCCTCTACGAATTCAACGTGATGCCATTTGGCCTCTGTAACGCTCCCGCAACATTTGAGCGCATGATGTACAACATCTTGTGTGGCCTCAAATGGCACATTTGCTTATGCTATTTAGACGATGTTGTCGTTGTTGCCCCTGATTTTTCGACGCATCTCGAGCGCTTGCACAAGATACTGCGCTGTCTCTCCGACGCTGGTCTTCAACTCAACCTCAAGAAATGTCGATTTGGTGCCCGCCAACTGACCATCCTCGGTCATGTCGTCCCCAAAGATGGCATCCTGCCCGATCCGGAGAAGCTTCGTGCTGTCACAAACTTTCCCAAACCGACTTCTGTTAAGGAGCTCCGAAGCTTCGTGGGCCTATGCTCATATTTTGGCCGCTTTGTGCGCAACTTCGCTTCTATCATCGCCCCGCTTACGAAGCTCCTGAATGGGCCCGCCGATCTGTCTGCTTGGAACTCACCCTGAGACGCTGCTTCCGCTACCCTCCGTCGTCTTCTGACTTCACCACCGATCCTGCGCCATTACGACCACAGTGCGCCAACCGATTTGCACACCGACGCCAGCGGCGTAGGCCTCGGAGCAGTCCTTGCACAGCGTAAGGCCGGCTTTTCTGAATACGTTGTTGCTTACGCCAGTCACACGCTCAAGAAAGCCGAATCTAATTACACCGTTACAGAAAAGGAGTGCCTCGCCATAGTCTGGGCACTCACAAAATTTCGCCCCTACCTTTACGGCCGCCCCATGGACATCGTTACTGACCACCATGGCCTCTGCTGGTTGGCTACCCTAAAAGACCCTTCTGGACGCCTCGGCTGCTGGGCCCTTCGTCTTCAGGAATACGACATTAACGTCGTATATCGGTCGGGCCGCAAACATTCCGACGCTGACGCCTTGTCGTACGAACCTCTGCCATCTCCTACGCCTTCTTCGTCTTTCTCCGCCTCGGCGCTGGCCGCGCTCACTGGCACGGACCTCCCCATGGAACAGCGTCGAAATCCATTGATTTCTTCGCTCCTAGATGCCCTCAATGCGCCCACTATGGCTTCGTTACCTTGGGCCCTTCGCCGTCAAGCTTCTCATTTCATGATTCGCGACTCTCTACTAGATAACCGCAACTATCACCCGGATGGCCGCAAATGGCTGTTGGTAATTCTTCGCCAGCTTCGCTCTCAAGTTTGTGCGCATTACCATTCCGACCCACAAAGCGCTCATGCAGGCTTGCTGAAAACCTTCGAACGTGTGCGGCAGCGATACTACTGGCGTGGAATGTACAATTTTGTTCGCCGTTATATACGCTCCTGCATTACCTGTCAGGAGCGCAAGTCCGCTCCTCGCCCCTCCCCCGGCCCGTTACAGCCATTGCCTTGCCCAGCTCGACCCTTCGATCGCGTGGGCATCGATCTGTATGTTCCCCTGCCGTCCACGCCTGCAGGGGAATCGGTGGACTATAGCTGCCGTGGACCACCTAAGTATGCGGAGACGGCAGCCCTGCCATCTGCTAGTGCTCGCGACGTCGCATCCTTCCTCCTCCATTATTTCATCCTGCGTCATGGTGCCCGTCGGGAAGTTCTGAGCGACCGCGGCCGTGTTTTCCTATCTGACGTCCTTCACGAGCTACTGGATGCGTGCCACACCGTTCATCGCAAGACCACTGCCTACCATCCCCAAACGAAGGGCCTCACTGAACGCTTCAACCGCACTCTAGGAGCCATGCTTGCCATGTACATTTCCTCCGACGCCTCCAATTGGGATCAATGGCTTCCATTCGTCACCTATGCTTACAATACTGCCTCTCAAGCCACAACCGGTTTTTCTCCGTTCTTTTTTTTATATGGCCGTGAACCTTCTTGTCTCCTGGATACCATCCTTCCGTACCACCCCGACAGCTCGGAATGCACTTTTCTCTCTGACGTTGCCCGTCATGCCAAACAGTGCCGCCAGATGGCTCGCTCGTTGACGAGTACCACTCAAGGCCTCCGCACATATGCACGTGACCGCGGCCAGTCCGCCCATGACTTTCCTACTGACTAGCTCGTCTGGTTGTCTGTGCAGCTGCCTCCAAGTTTGCAGTTAAGTACCTCGGCCCATACCGTATTTTGGAGCGCACGTCAGCCATTAACTATACCGTCGAGCCAGTGACCCTCTTCGGATCATTGCTGTCGGGGCCGCGAAATTGTTCACGTAAGCCATCTAAAGCCATACTAAGACCCCCTTGTCAGCCCTTCGCCCTGAGTCGCCAGGATGGCTCCCTCTTGTCGCCGGGGCAGTTGCAATGAAGAAGACGACAGTGCGCCACCATCGACGACGATGAAGAGGTTCGGCCGGCCTCGGCGACCGGCTGCCACGCGCGTGGGAGAGCTCGAGCTCGCCCAGGAAGTCTGTTCTGGTGCCGCTGCTGCTGAGTCAGCTTGTGCAACGGTTACGCCGCCAGCCCTTTCGGCTCTACAATAAACCACTCTTCAGTGTGTTAATTCAGCCTTGCACTCTCAACATCTTTCTTTGCCCACTACTCAGCAGTCTGTTATATACTAACAAGTTGAGAGTATACTTTCAGGGGAACGAGAGGTTTCTGGAGTTTCTGGAGGCGCAGCAACAACCCTGCCAGTAAATTTCGGTGGCCCTGAAGAGGGCCATTATAGCTTCAAAGTTTAAGTTCCCCAAAAGATGAAATTCCAAGTGCTTCAATGCAGAGTATGGAACGGTGGCTCAGTGGTTATGGTGCTTGGCTGCCGACTTGAAAGATGAAGATTCCATCCTGGCTGCAGCAGTCACATTTAAATGAGAATTAAATGCTAGAGGCCTTTGTACAGTGCGATATCAGTGCATGTTAAGGAACTGCAGGCCGTCGAAATTTCTGGAGCCCTCTACTATGGCCCCTGTCATAGCCTGAGTCGCTTTGGGATCGTAATCCCCATACAACCAAATCCAAACCATGCAAAGGATGGTGATGCAGAAATTGCTGTCTTCAGCACCAACACTACAAGCAATATGCTTCAATCTGTAGCTATCTTAATACAGGCACATAATCCTTCAGGCACCACAGAAATGTAAAGCCTCACTGAAGGTGAAGCAAAAGGAAAACAACATGCCCCCTCTTGTACTGAAGCTTTATACATCGTACTTGATTCTTGATATACTAAAGGGGACAGATTTTGGTTTCTTGACCAAGAGCACTGTAGAGACGCACGTCCAGCCTTGAAGAGTCAATTGGGACTCTAAAAACCTCTCTGCCATTTGGCAAGATGCCAGCTTTTGCATTGCCCCCCCCCCCCCCAGGAGAGCAACAATGACTACAGCGCAGTTATCCCCCAGAAAGCAGTAACCGACTTTTACGTCACCACCCACTTGTCCTGTAGAGAGCGGAGTGCACGTCCTCACCTCCGACATTCGTCGGCTGAGTTGCGCCAGAGGCTTGTTTGTCTTCCGAAGCCTCTTTAGCTTTCCTAGGAAACTTTCAAATGGAAATGCACTGAACGCATCGACAGTTCCATGCTCCAGGCATTGCTCTGCCATGTGTGCAAGGGTGTGCACGTTGTACACGAGTTGTTTTTGTCCGTACAGCCTGCAAAGTCTTGCACAAAGTAGCACAGCAGGTGTTGAGCAAACTGTTTGAGGGCTCTGTGATGCTGAGGAGAGGCAAGTACCCTAACAGATACATGCAAATATAAAAAAGGCTTATAAAGCTCATCTGACAGGATGAACTTCAGGAGAACAGGCCCCAGGTATAGTAAAAAAGTCCCGAATTCTGTGGCCTTCCATCTGTCTAGTTTTTCAGTGCTCCTCGGTTTCCTCTGAAAGTGCTTTGGAAATGCAGTTGCTGCTTCTCGCAACTTGTCGTTGAGTGCACTCCTGTCAGCCCGGCTCAGCCTGGCAGCGTGCCCCTTGCATATCCAATTCCTAAGGAGCCGCCGCATAACCCCGGACCAAATGCATATACTCTGTAGGAAAGCATTTCACCATATCTACGTTCAAAGATAAAATTGGTGAAACACCAGTGTGATGGCGCCGATCCTCTTGCGAAAGAAAAGATGAGTCTGTTCGCTGTGGTGCATGCAGGTCAGGCAAAGTCATCCTGCTTTTTAGATAGTGCCCTTTTTGGATGCAACGCTCACAGGCATGACAACCTGTGTGGCCAGTAATTGCCTTCACGAAACTCCTTGCTGGAGCGTCGCAGATCAGGGCTTTTAAGCACACATTGACGTGCACTCCTTTAACCATCAGTCCATTGCAACTAAGGTTGCGCACTTAATAAATGAAAGGCCTGAGGAATTTCTGGAGGCATGGAGGTTTCCCTGCACAGCAGTACGCACTGACCATAAATGTTTCATATTTCTTGATGTTAATTACTCTGCACAGAATTGACCGGAGTGCAGTCAGGCTATTCCTATGCAGAGGCTGCCCATTAATATTTGCGTGCAGCTCGACATTGACAGGCGCTGGTCCTTGGCCAACAGCATGCTGAATGCCCTCAGCAAGGCCAAAATGCACAAACGAGTCGCCGTGTTCTAAATTAGCTTTCCGCTCCGTCTGCATGATGGTCCTTGCATTTTCTTTCGGGAGCTCCACAATCCCAGGCCGACGGCAGAAGTTCAGCAAATCGTTGATGCAGGCGTGCGTAATATTGTGCTTGCTAGCTATGGTAGCTAACTCCTGCGCTGTCGACAGATGACATAACGAAGCTCAGGAGACTCCTCATGAGGCTGGCCCATTTCCACGTTCTCAGCAGTAAGGCTGTTCGTGGACGAGGTCTCATCGCTTGACTCGCACGAGGGAGCGGTAGCCTCACTAGAAAGGCTTCCAGCGCAACTCTCGGACACATAAGCCTGCTCGTTGAGCTCGCTCTGCACAGATGGTACCCGGCGGGTCTGCAGTTAGCGACGAAATAGCTCGTCCGCTGCCACTAGCGCAAGCGCCGCCGGCGCAGGCTTCGCTTTTCGGCCGTTTGCTTGCTCCGGACGGTAGAGGGAGTGGAGGGGCGCTGACTTCGTCCAAGGCTGCTTCGTCGCCCGTTCCCTTGCTTCCGGAGGATTTCAGATGCGTAGACGGTGGCCGTCGGGTGCCGAGCTCTTCCAAAAGTTCCCTGTACTCTTTTTCGATGATACGTTACCTCCGCCACTTGCTCATGACCTCCGTCTCCATGCTCATGACGGAGCGCAAAAGATCGGAGTGACGGACAATCAATAAACCTAACCGCTCAGAGCTACAGGTAAAAACGAAAAGAGGCCTAACGATGAAGATACTCGCAGCGCACAAAAGCACAACCATCACAAAAAAGCGTTAACACTGCACAAAAAGACCTCCGTTTGCGAATTATTTGGTATTATATTAGGTCACTATCTTCAGTAAATAAAAAAATAATCACGAGTTGATTTGTTTTTATTTTTAATTCACGGAGAAAATAAGTGGCCGCAGCGGCGCGTCTTAATGTGAAGTTTCAAAGAATGCGTCTAAAATACGCGTGCCGTACCTCCATATTTATAACCACTCACTCGTAGCTGTTCAGCTCATAGCCTCCTTAACTCGCTCATCCATCCACTCCAGTAATACCTACACACTACTGTAGGGTTGCCGGAGCAAATGTAGTCACTGTCTGTAATTAATATTTTTTGTGATTTGTTCACAGCCTTTCTCGGCTTTGTGCCAGTGATCGATGCGGAAAGGCTATTTTCTCTTTTGAAGCGCTGTTAGCCGGTAGAAAATTTGTGAAATATTATGTGGGCCTCGGGACAGACGGAGCGTCAGCCCAACAGTCTTTACACAAAAATCAAGGCATAAAATGCGTGGTTTTAAAGTGCCTGGGCTACCCCCTCCCCCCATTTGAGTGCTTTTTATATAATGTACTAGAATTCTTTACGCCAGGCTTTCAAACGTAGCACATGTTCTCCAAAACGGCAGGATGAGTACGGAGAAACGTACGCCTGCCTCATGTGACGCCGCTGATTATTCGTAATATAGTCCGAAGTGATGGCACCCGTGCTGGACATATTATCTTCCCACATACACCTACCGGCTTAATTCTGTGCGTCAAGTTGGCTCAGCATAGCACCTGCCTTGCGATTAATTGTGAATAAGTGATCTATACTGGAAGGCCGCTTTGATCGGTGCATTGAAAAGTAGAGAACGCTGCTACGCAGAAAGAATACATATTATGGAAGTATACACCGATGATCAAAATTTGCTTTTTGTTGTATTTGTAATCGGTGAAATTAATTTGAGCGAATGAACAAGCGCTTCGGTGGAAGACCCCGGCCCCTGTCCGGCGGGCTTTAGTTCTACCGTACGGTAAATACGCCAGTTCTTTTGCGAAAACGCTAATGAGTTGTGCGCAGCTACGCAGAACGACAACACTCAATGGGAGCAGCACATATGTTACAGTTCAGGGCATGCGGTAGGGTTTTTTCTCGGCAGCCCCGAAATATCTTCCCTCAGCATCTCTGACAAACGTTTCCTGCTGAATAGGTGCCGCAGCGTTTCTTTTTTTTTCCTGTATTAAAAGTTAGCTGAAGAGGCATTACTGAGAACCGAAAGCTTCTGAGTGACCGGCGCCGTCCCGAACTCCGTTGGTTTTGTCCATCGTACATTCGGTGATTTCGTAGCAACAAATTCAATTTATGCAATCGAATCTGAGAATCGCGTGCTCTAACGAAAGTCGACGATCTGTCAGACAATACGCGGTTCAAAATGAATTATTATGGGTAGACGTGATAAATGCAAAAAATGTTGGAAAGCCGATCGACGTTCCCGCTCATGAAGTTGAACGTAATATGACCACGCATATGTAGAGGTGATGAGCCGTATGGGTTCGGAAACTTCTATCGAAACCTGCACATGGTTAGTGACATTCAAATTCATCAGTATATCATGCCTGACCAGACGGACTTTCCCATTGATGTCTCACCAGACGGATATTTTCCCATTGATGTCTGAGCTGGCACTATCTTTGTTGTCACTGCCGTCATCAAACGCAGCCGTCAAACCAATGTTGAGCTAAGTCTTAGGGCTGAGACGGGACAAAAATTCTTGGCCGGTTTAAAGTCCTTCTAGCAGCCTCCATTCCGGTCCATACCAAACTTCACGTACATGGAGGAGCGCTTGAAAAGTCTAGTTATTGGTCTACATTCTATTTCGCAGGTAGGTTTTATAGTGAACGAGACCTGGCTGAACATTTTTTCGACGGCCGCGTTTGATGACGGTAGTGACAACAAACAGTATGCCAGCTCCGACATCAATGGGAACACATATATTCTAGGGCTGGACGAAAGTTCGTGTCCACGGTCAGGCATGATACTGATGAATTTGAAGGTCCCTGACCATGTATGGGCCAAACTGTTCCCCTTCGAATCAGCTCACGACGCCTGAAATCCCTCTCTAGACTACTTCCGTCTATTGTGCTATATCTTGTGCTAGCCGCAACATGTACTAGAGTTTGTCTTGAAATTTATTGTAGTGTATTTATTTTATTGTGTTTAGTGAATTTGTCTTGAGCTGTACCTATACTGCATTGCTGAATGCATATCATTACTCAGTGAGTTTATTTTTCGGTGCTTTTTGTGTGGTGTTATTTTTCCGATACTGCTATGCTTTGAGAAAAAAACAAAACACGACGTTTATGATGAACACCTCCTTTTCTTAATCATGAATTCGCTTGCAGGCAAGCTTTGCGCTATTTCTAATAGTATTATGTATATATACTTGCGAAAAATAGTTTAATACGGCTAAGGAGTTACCTTGCAAAAACAAAACTTTTTGGCTACATTTAGGCTACTACGGAGGCCAACTTGGCTACATGTGCTTAGAGCTATCTGGCCACCCTTGCTACCCGTCCGACCGCTCCGACGGATGCCATCTCGTTCTTTGTCCGGTCGGCGCTGTGTTTTCTACGTGATGGTGAAGCCCGCCACTTGCGTAAGTATTTATGCTTTTTTGTTAGTAGCTTTTTTTGTTTCCTCGTGAGCCTACTGTCATGAGCAGCAATAATTAGAGGCGTCATTTGTTGCCCTGTTCTGTAATTGTACTATCTTATTGTTATTTGGGAGGCTAGCTCGCCACATGGGTTCGGACCGACGACATGTGCACCTTCAATTGTATGCCTTTTTCATGCACTTATCTTCTTAACGCTGCGTTGTATTGCTTCTGAGATGGGTCGCGAGACCTTCGTGCGAGAGGAACATGAGAATAAGGCGAGCGAGCTTGTGAAAAATCATTGTTTACGCACAAATCTTTTCATCAGTTTACTTCTTGCAGCATGCCACCAAAACCGTTTGCGGTCGTGAAGTTCCCGGTGGAGGACGACAGCTTGGCTGTCATACCTGTCGGGTGGCTGTCACATGATTGGCAGCATTGCCACTGGCCAAAAAGCGAGCCGCGGAGGTAATCCGCCTCGCTCGAGAGGAGGCTGACCCATCCGCCCCAGGGTGCGAGTTGTTCCGCTGCCCAGTGGCGGTCGTCACATGCCATATGTGGTTTTATTGCCGGGATAATGCTATGTGTGCAATTGTGAATTGTGGTGTTTAGCATCCCGAAGCGACGCATGGGCTGTGACGGGCGCTGTATTGGAGGGCCCCGGATTTGTATAGCCATCTTTAACGTGCGCCAACATTTCACAGCACACGGGCGCTTTTTGCTAGCCTATCAAGTGACTAATCTTTTTAAAAGTGGGAGGCTAGTGAATGATGCACATATGCATTTGTGAGCTGATATCCTTGCTTCATCTGCATCAAAAGCGATTGCCAGTTCAAATTCGCATGTGATCTAAAACACTGAAGTGCCTTGTTTTATAGTGGTATCTAGTTTCCAGATCACTGGATTCTGCAGGTTTGAAAACATTTAGGATTGACTGTGCTTTGGTCTTGTCCAAGTTTATCGCTCGTGATTGAAAAAATACCTCTATCATATGGGCATTTCAATGACTTTCAAACCAATTGTCTACGACTCAGGAGATGAACACTAGTTGCTGTACAGTTAGATGCAGCAGCAATTGAGTCAACACATGGCTTGCTCGTGACGTGACTTCTGCCCCTATCAAGCGCTGGCGGCTGTACTGCCAAAACAGTCGATCTCAGACCGTCCGCCTTGCGTGGCCTGACTGCTCCTTAGATGCTTTGGATTATTTTTTTATCCTTTCAGAGGTGATGCTGCCTCCACAGGGGAATCGCTCTATTCAATGCAGGCTATTACTTTAAACTTGCTGGATCGGTGCACGTGCGCTGCACAGAAAAGGTGTAAATGTGCGACAATATTGCCGCGAATATTTGCAGTGTTTGCTCGTTTTTCAAGTCTGCCGCCACACCACTTTATCGCTTTGTCTGCGATGCCGCCAACTTTCAATGGATCCCTAGGCGAAGACCCTGAAGAATGGTTGGACCAAGTTGAGCGCGTGGCGTCATTCAACAAGTGGGATGATGCGACAAAAATTGGACGGGTGTTTTTCTCATTGGATGGCTCCGCACGCACATGGTACGAAAACTACGAGTCGTCCCTTACGACATGGGAGCTACACAAGAGAGAACTATTGAAGGTATTCACCAGTGTCGTGAGGAAAGGAAGAGCCGAATGATTCCTCGAGTCCAGGATCCAGCTTCCGAATGAGCCCGTCCGCGGTGACGTCGATGAGATGAAACGCCTATTTCGCCGCGCCGACCACGAGATGACCGAGGAAAAGAAAGTTCAGTTTTTAATGCGCGGCGTAAAAGAACAACTCTTTGACAGCCTCGTCCCCCAGGCGCAAAAAACAGTAGAGGAATTCATGCAGGAAGCCTGCACGATTGAGAATACTCTCGGCGTCCGAACTCGGCAGTATAATCGCCCTTCCTCTGCCTGTGCAATCCGTTCGGACACGCCGGCCACCACCAGCGACAGCTTGCGGGAAGTAATCCGCGAAATCGTCCGAGAGGAGCTACGCCGATTACTGCCATCCTCCCTACAGCCACAAGCAGCGACTCTGGTGGATGTGGTGCGGGAAGAAGTGCAACAGGCACTTGGCACCCCGACGGCCACAGAACCCCAGGCCATGACCTAGGCTGCTGCAGTAAGGACTGCTCAGCACCAACGACAACCCCTACGTCCTCCCCGAGATGAGCCACTTGTTACATAACGCCGCCTCCCAGCCCCCGCTCCCCCAGCCTATGACCGACGCTCAAGCCCCAGGAAATGCGATGCCTAGAGGACCTCCGAAAACCGGCCGTTGTGCTTCCACTGCGGTGAGGCCGGCCATATTTGTCACTGCCCGTACCGACGTACCGGTCTTCGAGGATTTGCCGTTAACGCCCCACGACAACGCTTCGGACAACGTCCGTAGGAAATCGACGAGTACCTGCGTCGAGAGGAGTACACACCGAACAGCTTTTCGCGCTCACCATCACCGTCAACCTCGCGCTTTGCGTAGCCACGCCGCAGCTACGAAGCCACGGTACGAGGAAGGTCTCCCAGCTCCCGTAGAGAAAACTAAAGGCAGCAACCTCTGGAGGTGAGGTTGCTCACGAGCGAAACGCTGAAGATCCTCCACCGACCACGCCCCATGAAGACGCTGCACCTGCGACGCCGCATGAAGAACCTACTCTCGCTGCGCCGACGCCGCACAAAATGACAACCCCGACCACGACGCTAACTGCCTTCAAAACGACGACGCCAGCCAGAAAAGCTTCGACCACACGCCCCACCCGCGACTCGCATACGCGACGAAGCCGTGACCCGACGCCGAGAGCGACATGCAATGCAAGAATCAGGACCTCTGACTGAGAAGTGACTGTCGACGACCGGAAAGTTACCGCTCTAGTCGACACAGGAGCCGATTACTCGGTGATAAATGGAACATTCGCTGCGCAGCTGAGAAAAGTCACAACAGCTTGGGACGGCCCACAAATCCGCACCGCAGCGGCCCACACCTCATTACGCCATCAGGACGTCGCACAGCGCGAGTGAATGTCAAAGGACATACCTATCCTGCGACCTTTGTTGTGCTACCGCAATGCTCCCAAGAAGTGATCTTGGGTATGGATTTCCTTAATGAGCATCAGGCGATCATCGACCTGCGATCATAGCTGATCGCGCTTTCGACGGACGAAGCCATCGTTTCGATGAAAACTAGGCAAAAACACGTTGCCCTGAGTGAACTGGGGGAAGAAGTGAGCGTTCCACCCTGTTGAAGCGTTATCAGGACCTTAGGCGCCGCGAAAGCCATTAACACTGAAGCCTTCATCGAGGGGAACATGCAGTTGCTTCTAGACCGAGGAATCAGCATCGAAAGAAGCATCGCACATTTCCGTAATGGCCAGGCCGAAGTACTGTTGACAAGCTTCAGCGAAGAATACCGGCACATTACCAGAGGAACGACGATTGCTTTCTTCGACGAAATATCCGACGTACGAGATTCCTTCGCGCTCTCCGACCCCTCCGCAGAAGATTCGCCTGACCAAGAGAACTCGCCCACTTGCGACATCAACCCAGCCCTGCACCGGAACAGACAAGACCAGATCCGCAATCTGCTTCAAAGCAGCAGTGAGTGTTTTTCGACATCGCCGAAGGTGCGAGAAACGCCAATTGCCAAGCATCGCATTATTACGGACCAACCCGTCCGACCTCTCCGCCAAAGCCCCTACCGTGTGTCACCTCGAGAACGACAAGCCATCCGGGACAAAGTCGAAGAACTGTTTCGCGTCGACATCATTCAGCCTTCAAACAGTCGTTGAGCGGCACCGGTTGTTCTAGTGAGAAAGAAAGACGGCGCACTTCGATTCTGCGTGGATTACCGCCGCTTGAACAACATAACAAAGAAGGACGTCTACCCCCTCCCCCGCATCGACGACACACTGGACCGCCTCTGCAACGCCAAATATTTCTCATCGATGGACCTCAAGAGCGGCTACTGGCAAATTGAGGTCGACGAAAGAGATCGCGAGAAGACAGCATTCATAACTCCGGATGGGCTGTTTGAGTTCAAGGTGATGCCATTTGGTCTCTGTTCCGCACCAGCGACGTTTCAGCGAGTAATGGATACAGTGCTGGCAGGCCTGAAGTGGAAAATTTGTCTGGTATATTTAGATGACGTCGTTGTCTTCGCCTCGAACTTTGAAGAGCACCTCAAAAGACTTCGAACAGTACTAGACGCAATCAAGTCGTCTGGCCTAACCTTGAAAGCAGAGAAATGCCACTTTGCCTGCGAAGAGCTGCTGTTTCTAGGCCACATCGTTAGCAAGGACGGAGTACGCCCAGACACGCAGAAAAGAGCTGCTATTGAACAGTTTCCACCGCCGGCCGATAAGAAAGCAGTGCGCAGATTTCTCGGACTGTGCGCATATTACCGACGATTTGTGAAAAACTTTCCGCGCATCGCCGAGCCCCTGACCCAACGGACGAAGGCAGACGTGCCGTTTAAGTGGGAAGAGCCGCAAGCAGAAGCCTTCAAGGAACTTCAGCGTCGTTTACAGTCCCCACCGATCCTCGCGCATCTTGATGAAAATGCCGATACTCAAGTTCATACAGACTCAAGCAGCGTGAGCATAGGCGACGTCCTCGTTCAAAAAACCGACTGGCTGGAGAAAGTCATCGCATACGCCAGCCGTTCCCTTTCCAAGGCTGAGGCTAACTATTTCACAACTGAGAAGGAGTGCCTTGCCATCATCTGGGCTACGTCGAAATTCCGCCCCTACCTGCACGGACGACCGTTCAAGGTGGTCAGCGACCACCACGCGCTGTGCTGGTTTGCCAATTTGAAGGACCCCTCTGGCCGGCTCGCTCGATGGAACTTGCGTCTCCAGGAGTTTGACGTCACTGTCGGTTGCAAGTCCGGACGCCAGTACTCTGACGCCGATTGCCTCTCACGAGTCCCTGTAGATACACCGCCGCCGGACGACGATGAGGACGCCTTCCTGGGACCCATCAGCCCCAGCTCGTTTGCTCAGCAGCAACGCTCGGACCCCGACCTAAAACACCTCGTCGAGTACTTGGAAGACAAGGTTTCTTCACCCCCCGCTTCATTCAAACGAGGACTGTCTTCCTTCTGTTTGCAGAATGATGTCCTTGTGAAGACCTTTGCAGCGAGTAAAACAGCCTACCTCCTTGTGGTACCTGCTTGTCTCCGCGAAGAAGTTCTACAGGCTTCACACGACGAGAAGGCAGCTGGACATCTCGTGTTTACTCGCACCCTCGGCTGCATTCAAGACAAGTATTACTGGCCCCGACTGTCTGCCGATGTCGCACACTATATGAAAACCTGCCGAGATTGTCAGCGACGAAAGACCCCTCCCACACGACCAACAGGATTTCCGAACCCCATTGAACCTCCCTCAAATCCCTTTCAGCAGACGGGCATGGACTTGTTAGGCCCTTTTCTAACGTCAACATCTGGAAATAAGTGGATAATCATAGCGACCGACTACCTGGCCTGCTACGTGGAGGCGAAATCCTTACCGAACGGAACAGCAGCAGAAGTCGCCAAACTTTTCGTGGAGTGCATGCATCTTCGACACGGCGCCCCCGTCGTGCTCATCACAAAGGAACAGGATTCACGGCGGAGCTAGCGCAAGCTATCCTGCGTTACAGAAAAACCAGCCACCGGAGGACAACTGCATACCATCCGCAGACCAACGGACTGACCGAGCGCCTGAACAAAACCATCGCCGATATGCTCGCCATGTACGGCGATGCCGAACACAAAATCTGGGATGTCATCCTGCCTTACGTCGCCTTCGCCTACAACACCGCAGTGCAGGCGACCGCCCAGATTACGCCTTTTAGGCTCGTCTATGGCAGGGAAGCCACGACCACGCTAGACGCCATGCTGCGCAACGTTACAGAAGAAGAGAACGTCGACGTCGCCGCCTGCGTTCAACGCGCAGAAGCTCTTAGGCTTTCCCGATTACGGATCAAAGATCAGCAGCGGTCCGACGCCAGACGCTTCAACCTACGAAGACGCAACGCGGAATACAAGCCAGGAGACGCCGCCGTGGATTGAGTGAAAAGCTTTTGCGCCGTTATTTCGGCCCGTACAAGGTTCTTCGTTGGCTAGGTGAACTGGATTATGTAGTCATCTCTGACGCAATGACTGCAACCCAGCGACGCCGCGCACGGCCAGAAGTAGTCCATGCAGTCCGTCTTCAGCCGCATTATGCGCGCTAAAAGCCACTGCATTTCCATGCTCTATTTTCGCAAGATCCGTTTTATTTTTTCTCTTACTAGTCGCATTATTTGTTTTAATGCGACGGGTCGATGCTTGTTTGTGAGGCGAGTAATGCCGCGAATTTTTGCAGTGTTTGTTCATTTTTCAAATCTGCCGCCACACCACTTTATCGCTTTGTCTGCGACGCAAGACGCGACTAGATTTATCTCGATTGATCGCTGCCAGGCAGAGCTGAATCTACGTTGTTCCGGAATGTTCTAGTAACTTTGGACGCTTTATCTCGAATGTTCGCTATCACCTTTAAATTGAGCACGGCCGATAGCGGCGGGCAATCTGTTCGACGACCGCCGAGCACGCTTGTCGCTTCGCCGCCGCCGAGTGATTCAGCCCCAATAAACAGATTTCTTTTAGAAAACCCTTTTGTCCGTCTTCGTCGCTGCTTCGATTGGCGTCACCACTACGTGACAATATAGATGCATACACAGTGTGGCCGGTTTACGATGCGATGATAGATGTTGATGTAATCTGAGGTGACCCACAAGCATCGTGAAATATCTAGTTTACTCTTCCAGCATTTTGACATTAGAAAGAATGCAAGCCTCAAATCATTGGAGGTACACAACTATTTCACGAGCTGCTTGTCGAGGATCCTGTCTGCAACGAGTCTACGATACCTAAAGCTCGGCCTCAGCACGCTGTACTCTCTGCCGTTGTTGGTGGCTGTGGCCGTGGTGATCTGAACCATTTGCCTAGTGCTGTAGCCAAGGTATATGCAGTGACGCAGGGCGCAGTCTTTGTTTGGGTTGTCAAACAAGTCAGATGGCCTCAATCGAAACAAAAGCATTCACTTCTTCAGGGTGTAGTCCTTGCTCACCATGGTTTTGCAGACGTTAAGTTCACGACCCAAACCTCTTATCTGTCACGAAGTGCACTCTGCACTAATGTAAACTGAGGCTTTTGGGGTCCAAATCGTCTTGCAAGTGCGAGCCAGCCACCACCTTCGGCTGCTTGTGCTCTGGGATCTTGGAGTTCTTGCGCTAAGTTCATGTTAGTTTGCTTCGTCTTGTGCTTGTACCTGTCGCTATGATTGAAGCCACTGAGGATAATGCACAAAAGCATAGTGAAGCTGTGGATGGGCGCGAATCAACTCTGTGTGAGGAAACAGAGGCAGCGGTAAGCTAGAGGCAGTCTGGCGGTGGGTCAGCACAGCATGACCGCCTGGCAATCGATGGGCAATGAATGCGACGTGTGGGCCATGTATAATGTTTTGAGAGAGTGAAGCAGCACGGAACTGGTTGGTGATTTCGAATGCCTTCAATAGCGGCAGTGTGCACACTTGAAGATAGAAATCAGAGCCTTATAATTGGCGAATAATTGCTGATGTTAAAAATATTCAGTTGAACCTTGCTGTAACGAAGGAAACCCCAAAATGTATTTTATTAGCCACTCATTTTTATGGCAGTCATCGGCCTTTGTTGCAAATAGATTTCATGCTAACAGGCTAATCTACTACAATGTTTTCCTAATTTGCATGAAAATGACCCCACATTGCAGCGGCACTGTGAACTAGTCGAAGAAATATAGGTGTGCAGAATCAGATGGTTTGCTTTGTTACTTGAAGGCTCCACTGGTACTTTCTTACATCACGTTTGCTGTGACAATATATATTTGCAATGCTGTTGCACGAATTTCTTAAAAGTAATGAGATAGAATAGCTGCTGATATCATAATGAAATTTGTCTGCAGCCAGGAGCACAGATAAATTATACAAACAGGAGGATGTCTCTCAGCATTGCAACATTTGCTGCACCATGACAGTGCAGTTATCAAGAACCCAGTCTACATAATAATGTTCTATTATCGAGTGATTTCTTCTGTAGGGGTTATATGCTGAACTGACGGGACCAAAATATGCTTGACATCTAATTAACTGGAAGTTCCAACTAAGCGGCTTCAAAATATCGGGAGTCAACTGTATAAATTATTTAGCGGATGTAGGCGAATACAACGCAGTGATCTGTGTATACACTGATGTCTACCGCATCATTTGAAAGAAAACACCCAACCAAAAATTGGGTGTCTATACTCCTTTAAACCTGTAGACCAAGTGCGCATCAACAAGCTGTGGTGTCAGGTGATGCATGTGCATGTACCTGTTGGTCTTAAGTAAGTAAAAGCATTGGGCGCACAAGACAGGGGCAGCTTTGAAAGCAAAATTTCTGCACGCGGTTGGTGATCAATCATTAAAAGTGCTATCGGGACTGATTGCTGATCACGGGGTGTAAGTTGCTGGCCCAGCAAGTACGTCGCCCGCCCAGTCAGCTCTCCAACTTGTGTGGCGAAGGGGCGGGGGGGGGGGGGGGGAGTGTGCACACAGTAGGCAGTGTAATTCATATGTTCTGTACGCGCATGCGTTGCGCCAGCACCGCAGCTGCATCCTTAGAACACGGCCAAAAATTGACCAACCCCAGCGATAGTTGCTCTAATTGCATAATTTGTAATTAGTAATATCATATCTCTTATGCAGATTGTTGTGGCAAGGATTGCCAGTTTTCAGTGTAAAGAAGCCGATGTACATAAGTCTTACAAAAAATTAACACCGATTTTGTCTTTTATATTAAACTATAGTAGAGAATGTACTGGGGGTACGAACCCTGAATAAAATGAATACGATCGCAGTGACTGTCATATTTGTTATAAGTGGGCATGACAGTGCCGAGGTAAGCGTAGCTAGCTTAGTGTGTCACCAGTGTGCGTTGCGGGAGCTTTCAACACACGCAAGTGCCTGTCTCATGCCCTAATATAAGTAGACCAACTGAATATGTCAGCCTCGCCAACGCTTGCCTCTTCTTCCAGAGCCCACATAGGAACAGCTAGCTGTCTTCCCACAGGCCTGATCGCCTGCATATATTCATAATGACCAGGCAGTGGAAAGCTTTTGCGAAGATGTAGAATTGGCAATGGGGAAAGTAAAAACGCAGTATTCTGTACTAATGGGAGACTTCAGTGTCAATGTTGGTAAAAAGCAGGCTGGAGACCAGGCAGTAAATGAATATGGCATTGGCTCTAGGAATAGCACAAGGTAGGTATTGAGTTCGCTGAACGCAATAACTTGGGAATCATGAATACTTTCTCCAGAAAACAGAAGAACCGAAAGTGGACATAGAAAAGCTCTAACGGGGAGACTAAAAATGAAATAGACTTCAAACTGTGTTCTAACCCTGGCATTGTGCCCTGCATCTCGCTACAGAACACATATTCAGCTTTAACCGAGGAAGACAACCTCAGTGTAGACGCAGTGAACAATAATTTCAGAGATATTACCGAGTGCAGGGAAAAAGTAGGCGGTAAAATAGTTAGAGAGGACACCAGTAAACTATCCAAGCAGATGAAAAATTTGATTAAGAAATGAGAAAGTGTGAAAGCCTCCAACCCAACAGACAAGATAGAACTTGCAGAGCTATCAAAGCTCATCAACAGGCGTAAAGTATACGACATAATTAAGTATTATATGGAGAAAATCGAGCATTCTATAAAGAACAGTGGCAGCCAGGAAGCACTGACGAGAAGATTAGGCATAGAGAAATATCAGATATATATGCGCTTAGGAACAATTAAGGGGGCAATGCCATTACTAATATGAACAAGTTAGTCAAAATAGCAGAGGAGTTCTATACTGACCTATACATTATTCGGAGTAGCGAGGAAAATGAGATTGGCAATAGAGAAGAACAATCAAACGTTCGGCCAGTAACGAAAAGCAAGGTTAAGAAAGTTTTAGAAGCTATGAAAAAGGGGAAAGCAGCTGCGGAGGACGCGGTAGCTACAGGTTTGTTTAAGGATGGGGGGCATATTGTGCTAGAAAAACTGGCCACCCTGTATGTGCAGTGCCTCTTCGCATCGACGGTACCGCAGTGAAACACTGCCCACTTTCAGGGCCACTGCACAGAATACCTCCACGACAAAGTACTCCGTTGTTAAAAGTTCTTTTAACGCAAGCTATAAGCTAATCGCAGGAAAAGTTTATAAGGTCCGTATTCTAGAATTTTGGTGTCTGGCTGGTTTCGTAATTCAGTATAGTTGCACATTAGAAAGCTGATTTCGCTTACTGTTCTGACTGGCCAGAGGAGAAATACAGGATTCTGCGCATTATGGCCGAGTGTTACGAACTGCTGTTTTTTTTACGTTGTATTTTACTATAATTGAGTCCACAAGCTGTAGTTTGTAATTTAGTGGTACTTTTCGATCTGAGTCACAGCATCTTTCCAACATCTGCAGTGCTTGGCAACCGATTTGTTAAAGGGTTAAGCTAATGAACTGATGAGTGAAACAATTTGCAAGGCAATAAGGATTACACGGATGGAGTGTAGGGCTAACTGGCAACCCACTGCATGGCAGATGTCAGCAGACAGTAAGTGTAGTCTCCCTCGGTTGAGATGGTTCTGGCGCTTCGCCCAAGTAATGTGCTAGAGTTAGGATTACGCCAGCTATTCGGAGCACCACGGATGTGAAATATCATTCAATGGCCAGCATAGAATTCAGTAGCAGCAACCTGCTTTCTGCTTGCCACCAACCACATATACAATATATATAAATGGTGCCATAGTGTTTCTCACAATATGTGTGCGTGTTCATTGTAAGCCCATGCGTGTACAGGGTTGTCCAATTCCAGTTTCCAGTTTGAACACTGCTTCGGTCAGCTTGCGCTCTGCGCAGCGCCTCTCGCGTGCCTGGGTAAATAGCGCGCAGGTGCAGTGAAAAACATAGGCGTGGCTTTCGCCGCATCGTCTGCTACAGCATGCCAGCACTGCTGGATTAATCTCACCTTGCAGCGAAGATCACTTTCGGATTGAGCGCAGAGCGCCCGGGGAATCACTGTTTCCGATGCAGCAGCTTAGAAACCCAGCTCTTGCGCGTGGTTGAGAGCTGCATCCACGGTGGCAAAAGCTTTTGATTATCGTTTCTTCTTGCGATCAACACATAATGAAAAGCTGATACGAAAAAAAACTTCATCCAAGTGTGATTTCAAGTAGTTTACTTGGAGCCATTCGCCACTTAGCTGCGATATTTTATTATTTGAAGCATTTCGTACCGAGCGGCGAGATAGGCCGCTTCATGGGTACTATCATCTGCTCAAAGTGCCGCAACCCAGTACAATGCCAGTGCTAAATTTATTTGCTGGCAATACAGGTGCAAGTTAGGCGAAAGTTTTTTATTTGCTTATTTAGCTTAACGCGCAATGGACTAGTCTGCTAGGGAGCTTCACAATTTTGATAAAAAAATGCCTGATGAATTCACACACCGTACCGTTCTTGTGGAAATGATTTTCCGTGGTCTCGAAGCCCGCCTTGGTTGCTGCTCATATGCGGCCACTGTTTTGACGTAGATGAGCAAAACAAGGCCATGTTTTTCATTCACTCTTTTTGTACCATTTTTACGGTGCAGTGTTGGTGTTCATACTGGCTTTGTATTAATCTCCCTCCATAGCAGCGTACCTTATAGTTATCACTAACACTGCCGAGCGGCGCTTTGAGCGGATGAAAGCACTCGTGAGTAACCGGCTTATTCTGGCTGCTGGGCGAGAAGTGCTTGAAATTATAAAATATTTCAGCTAAGTGGTGGCGCTAGCCTCCAAGTAAATCGCCTGAACTCACACTTGGACAAAGGTTTTTCTCCGTATCTGCCTTTCATTATGTCTTGATTGCAAGGAAAAACGATAACGACAAGCCTTTGCTACCGCGGATGCAGATCTCAAACGCGCTCAGGTGCTGGGCTTCTAAGTTGATGTGTTGAAAACAGTAATCCCCCGGGCGCTCTGCGCTGAATGCGAAAGTGATCTTCACTGCAAGGTGAGCTCAATCTAGGGGTGCTGGCGCGCTGCAGCAGAGGACGCGGCGAAAGCCACGCCTATGGTTTTCACTGCACCTGCACGCTAGTTACCCAGGCACTCGAGAGGCGCTGCGCAGAGCGCCGGTTGCCCGGAGCAGTGTTCAAACTGGAAGTGGACGGCCCTGTACTTCATGTGAAATTACTAATCTCGAAGCACCTACCGCTCTTGTGATGCAAATAAACTTAAATTGTACCTTAAGGTTCCGAAATACGCAATCAAAGCCTCCCCACTGTTCGGCTTCCTGGCCTTTTGCCTTCTGTGAGGCTGCTAGCGACTGGAGCACCACCTCGTTATTTTAGAAATATGGCGGAGGCCTATTCCAGGAAGAGCACCACTGTAGCGTTGTCTTGGCCCTTGGCACCTGCTTTCATTCTGTCAGGTTAATCATATATCATGCTTGCTGCCTTCAGCTTCGGACACATGTGACAATGGAATCGAAGAAATGGGCATGACTATGCTGACATGTACTACATCTTTGAAGGTACACTTTGAAGGCCTAAAGGATCTGGTGCAACAAAGATAAAGCTAGCAGTGGGGACTATGTGTGCACCTAAGTTTATACCCTCAACCTACTTAAGCTGCCTCTTGCCTATATATCACATGCACGGGGAACGGTGCTATTAATAGCTTGTTTCTTCAGACTCCTTTAACATGTGCATTTTACCTTGTAGCAACCCGGACCTCTACTGCTGCATGTAAAATAACAGGCCAGCGATAGATGCATCACAGAAGAATGCATACTGAGCATAAACTAATTTCAAAATAGCATATCATTGTCAATCAGGGAAAACAAGCAGTAATCGTGCTGATCACGCAAAACACATCGTTATTTAGCATGCATGACACTTTGTATACTACCATCAAAACTCTGTCGCACTACTGGTTTTTGTTCACATACCCATGTTATCGGCACACTGCCCAGATATAAAAAGAGGAAACATTTGTGCCACTGATCGGTATCTATACAGAAAATTTTTTTGCATACGTAGTTGTCATTATACGTCTAATTGCATTTACTGCAGAACAAAGGCCTTTCAAGTGTCCCTCCAGTTGACCCTGTCCTGTGCCAGCTGTGGCACCTTGTGCGTACAAATTCCAGTGGAAAACCGTTGTGCATAACCGTCCACCACCTTCTAGCCTAGCAGGAAATAAACCACATATGCAGCAAAGTCCACTCATGCTACCACAGAGGCTGTGTGCTTGGCCAGCAAGGTCAGAAGATAATCTACATCCCTTACCTACATTGCCTTTCATAGCCCACAGGCTGCTTCGAGATGTTCAACCCAAAATGCCTACAGTAAAGTGTTTATGTGTTTGTAATAGCCAGGAATTGTTGCATTAAATGTTTGCCTTATCTTCATGTGAGGCAGCAATTTTAGTGTGGACTGCACTTGAGTTTGGTGTTTGATCTCTAATCTTTTGCAGGTTCATACAAGAATGCAGAGAAGAAAGCGAGGCATTATGAGTTCAGTTCTGCTGTAGAAAGTTCTGCAATTTCTGGTGATTGAAAAATTCTAAATTTTTAAACATTAGTAAAATCATTGCATATTCAAAATATGCACGCATTTTTCTGTTTTAGGCAATAAAGGTCCGGATGTGCCTGAAGTCCGGCTGCCATCACCGCTGATGCTGCTATCGCCACCTCGGCTGCCATTGCCACCCCAGCTGATATCGCCACCCCAGCTGCCATCGCCACCCCGGCTGCTGTCACCACCCCGTAAGATTTTATCTGTGTTTAGTCTTTAGATTTGCATTGTTTAGGTTATGGCTTAGTGAATTTATGGTACTATTACATAGGAGAAAGGGGGGACACCCACTTTCTAGCCGTGCATGCTTCTTAGTGGTCGCAAAAAAATGCATATGGGTGAGTCATGAGTTTTAGCTCAATTAAGACCCTGCTGCAAAACTGCATTAAGTTTGCTTTCCTGCATATCAAAAACCTCTTTACCACAGAGTCCATGCGAGTCCTTGAAACCTTTTCAAGAGGGAGAAGTTATTTTCAAGGGCTGAAGAACAATTTGAGGGTAAGGCAACTGAACATATTCTTTCAGTTGTCAGCACGTGTGCCCTATACTTGCACGATGTCATGGCCAGTCGATACAAAGTGTTAGACGGTAGCTTTAGAGATCACTTCTTGGTTTTTATCGTTGTTACAATGTTCTTTTAGGTGCCTTTAAAATCACCAGTCACACGTGTGTAGGCATGCGCCGTACCCTCAGAAGACTGAAGCATGCGCTGGTTAATTTCAGACGTTCTTTCCAAGAAAAATGTACCCTGGCGTTGGTTACAGCGTCCCGTGTTCCGAATGTGACAGTGTCTACATTGGCGAGACTGGTGATTTTAAAAGGCACCTAAAAGAACATTGCAACGATAGGTTTCCCGAGAAAAGCAATTGTAGTGAGGTACTGTAAAATTTGAGTCATATAGTTTAGCGTTTCACCGTTTTCAAGCAAAGGATGGAAGGTAGAATATAGTTTTGGTACTGAAAATTTAAAAGTGCACAGAAGACAGGGACAAGAGGACTGGATGGGACAAACGCTGCTCACGGCTGGGTTTATTCAAAAACATTTTTCATTAACAGCCCACCTGTGAAGTCACAGTCAGCATTAACTTGCACAATGTAACTGCCAAAGGCAGGAGAGAATTTAAAAAATGTAATTCATCACAATGTAATCAAAGGATGGTGCTACGTGTGTACAATGCTTGCTGACACCAAAGCATGTACTATAATAACCATATGTGACTTGCCCATGAACAGCAGCTCTTTTTGAAGCATGGTCACAGAGCCTTCGCTCACACACTTTACACACAAATTGCCTCAATGGCTTTGTGGTTAAGGTGCTTCGCTGCTGACGTGAAAGGTGCCGGCTCAATCCCGACTGCAGTGGTCTCATTTCAGTGGAGGTGGAATGCTAGATGCCCGCCCGTGTACTGTGCATTGTCTGTGCACGTTAAAGAACACCAGGTGGCTGAAACTATCTGAGCACTCTACTGAGTTGCTCCAGCTAAGGTGCTTTGGGAGATTAAGCCTCGTAAGCCATAACTAAGAGACACTTTTGGTATCTCCCTTTCAGTTTTCTTTTGCCATATCCGACGATTGCAGTGCTGTGAACTTCAGGGAAGCATCCGTGGCATTCCCCACAATGAAGTGGGAGATTAAATCCACCGCCTGTTCCAAAGGGCGTGGACACTTTCTGAGGCGGGTTAATACACCAGCCAATTTGGCTGATTTACACTGCCGCAGCTGTGTGGTATTCGATAGATGACACCAGTGCAGCAAGGAACACACACGTTTTGGTGCATCTTCCGGCAGTCAGTATGGCGATGCGGCCTTTCCTCTATAAGTCTTGCATAGCTGCGACAACTTACATGGCGTACAAAAATCCCAGCTGTGTGCTATACTTAGAGGCAATTTTCTTCAGGTTATGAATGCTTTGTTCTACAGGGCGTAACCTAATACCTTTCTTGTGACATCACATATTTTGATCTCGAAACGTATGAGGTTATGCCCTAACTGTACAGTCTCATCAGCTCAGGATAACTGCTTCTCAGTGTGGCATACTGCTCGTGTTTTCTGTGCCACGTAAGCTGTTACAGTTATGAATACTTATAGAGGAAAAGCCATATCATCGTACTAGCTGCCAAAAGAAGCACCAAAACATGTACGTTCTTGCTGCGCTGGTATAGTCTATAGGATACCATTCAACTATGGCAAGGTGTGCATCAGCAAAACTGACCGGTGTATTAAGAATATGGATACCTTCCTTTTGGGTTGTGCTTTCATCTTTATAATATTTTGTAATGCATTGTTACGCATGGATTACCAAGAGGTATTTTCCTTTAGCTGCTATATAATTTACAATCCATTTTCTTGTGCTGTTTTGGCTTAAGTTTAAGCAGCTAAACAATGACCGCGACGTCAACATGTGGTTACAGGTCACGTGAGGCATTAAAAATGGCAGTGTAATCGCTACTCCTACATTTGTTATCAGTCAGGCTGTTTGGTTGAAAGCGCATATTTCGCTTCTTTCCTTGCGATGCGTCAGTAATCACGGTTCCCTTTTCTCGAAAGTCCCATGTCTGCCCCACTTCCCAGTTTTACAGTCCTGCAAAACCATATATATACAATATTTTGTTTTATCTACGCGTTGCTGCCATGCATTGTTGCAAGTGTTTGGTTTGGACGCGTTTCTGAACATCATTGCACGTATGACTTCGTATTACTCCCCCGATAACAGAGCAGCAAGCTTCCACACAATCGACTGAACGGCACTTCTAGCATAACTGTTTTTCGAACTGAGCACAGAGAGGACGAGAAGCCTCAGAGAAAGGCGCATGCCGTGATCACCGACGCACCACAAGGAAAGAAGTGATGTGTGTGCTTCCGGCAGAGCAGGCGGATTGGTGCATCACCCGTTCGCAGCAGTCTCGCAGAAGCAAAGATTCTTTGGGCACATTTATTTCTTTGGACTTAATTTACAGCTGTATTGTGTCGACTGCAAGGACTTTTTAAAGGAAATCCAAGGGCCAATGTAAAAACAAAAACGAAGTTTTCCAGAATACTCTTTTAGAACATACTGCATATTAAAACTTCATTGTGGTAACTGCCCTTAATGCTTTCCTGAAATGCACAGGATTGTAATCACGGAATAAGGCAAAAAAAAATTAACTTGAGAGGGAGGTACTGGAAACATCTCGTTTTATGGCTTGGGTGATAAGTCCGTGAGCGAAAGCTTTGTGCCCGTGCTTCAGAAATTATTGTCCACGAGCAAGTAAAATATGGTGCCTATATGTTACGTGTTTTGGTGTCATCATACACTGTACTCACGTGGCACCATACTTTGTTTGTATGCTGGTGAGTTTTAATTTCTTGTTCCGCCTATGGCAATTACCTTATGCAGGTTGATGCTGGCTACAGCTGCGCTGGTGGGCTGCTATCAGAAATGTCTGAATAAACAGCTATGAGTAGCGCTTGCCTTTTCCGGTTCCGCGACTATAGTCTACGACTATAGTAGTTCTATGACTATAGTAGACCATAATCTGATTCCGGACTATGGTGTACTGTGATTGAATATGTGCGTAGATGGTGCCTTCTGGAGTGGACTATTTTATACTGTGAGTGACTGCGTACATAGATGGCGACTGCGGGAGTGGAATATCTACTATTATAAGTGACTGTGTGCATAGCGGGAAAGATCCGACAGGTTTTTGGTCGTTATTCACATATAAGAGACACTACGGTGGATCAATTTCCAGCAGAATAAGGAAAGCTTATCCCACCTGTAGCATACAACACAACACTCCGGTTCTCTCATTCAAGTCGTTCTTGTGCTTTAAAATTTGCAGCATGATACCAGCTGGTACAGCATACAGCTTCGTTAAGGCTTTTTGTGTTTCTGAGGGTCTGCCAGAATAAAGGAGCAGTTTAAATTCTTAAATCTGGTGGAATGAGATGACACCCTGAACAAGCATGGTCTTAATGAATAGGAGCTCATAAATGCTTAATGCTAATTCTGTATGAGGCAGTTACGGTGTACATATATCATTGTCCTTTCAGCAGAAGTGCTGAAGTAGCATTTGGCATTTAGTTGTCATCATTATCTGTGTTTTACTGAGTAATTTTTTTGTTCTTTCTGCATCAACACTAATGCTACATGTTCGTGTCCAACTTCAGCCCTGCTTAGCCACTCAACGGAGGTGGCCAGAACCCCATCTGGTGCGGATTCCACTGCGGGCTGCCCGGCTAGTTCGGTCTCCACTGCAGGCGACCTTGAGGATGCAGAGGAAGCGACTAGCGATCGTAAGGCTTTTCGCTTTCTTTACTTGTATATGAAGAGCCTGAAAAGACGACAATGCAGTGAGAGGATAGAACGAGGATCTATTTTTTTAAGTATGAGCCTCCACAAGCCTTGGTAGAAGTTCTGTTTTGCCTTAAAAGAGACCTAGATGGTGCATATTTCAAAACGTGCGCTTTGAAAATTACCACTGTTTGTATAAATATGCCTGCTGCAAGTATTTCTCAATAGAAGTCGTACTGAACCTAAGCGGTGAAAAAATTTGCTACTTGACACTTCCACAGCTCTACCTCATTCCTGCCAACTAGTTGCAATATGTCTTCACGGCGAGCAGCAGTTTGTTTCCTTTAATTTGTTTCTTTTGGTTTTAGTTTGTGGTTTTGGTCCTGTTATGGATGTTGTTTCCCTTGGCCTATGTCACTAGAAAGCCACAAGCTTTTAAAGACGAAGGACCAAACGAAATAAAACAAAACATTACAGATTGTGGCTGAGGACTGCAAAGTGGTCACTGTACTCTTTACAGTTTCTCTAGTTTCTGTGCATGTATTTTTTGTGCCCAGCCTGCTGTGCTTTCTCGCTCCCACTGGCAGCCGTTGTCATAATGGAAGGATACACTTATGGCTGTTTCCATCCTTGCCGTGATGTGACAGCAATCAAAATGGCAACCAAGCTGTATAGAAAATTGGTGGTACATGGAAGGAACAGTATTCAGAGCAGCTATTTTTAACTAAGGCATTGTCAGTGCATGGTGCACTTGTGACATTTAGATCTGCAAGGGATAGAGCAGTTGTACAGAACAAATACCTTTGTGCTTAGCAGTGCCTTGTGGTGGAATGAACGGCAATTTAGTAGCTTAATACAGAGCACGTTGACGCCCAGTGTTGGCTTACGTTACCATCATCGATGCTGCAGTTCCACAGGGTGTTAATTGTTCTGACGTCCAGTAAAATCCTCCACAGCAGTTCATCGTCTTTGAAAAATCTCGCACTTCACAAACAACCGGACCATGACATCGTGTAGAAGAGCCGCAAATATGTTTCCTCGAGGCAGCCACCACATTTGCATTACCCGTTCTGATATGTCAAACTTGCGGCCAGGTGCCCATTTGTTTTGTGAAGGATGACAGTCATCTTGAACATATTCGTGAAGAAGCACCGAATGCTTATGGGGCAGTCACACTTGGACATTCGGCGGAGAGAGCAAGAGAAATTCTTTGCCGCCGAAAAACTGCATCGTTCACACTTCCCGGCCACCGCGACACCGCTCATCGTCTGTGTGTCGTCTGCTCAAGGCGTACACACATATGGCAAGAGGTTAATCCATTCTCTCTACGTACGATAACCGTATGCACGCTTACGGACGCAAAATTCAGCTTTTTTGCCGGACGTTACGTCATTTCTAGCATTGTCGCTTTTAAAAACATAAGATTAGCCTAGTGGCGCCATATGGTGGTTAGGACGGGAACCACTGTTGTCAACAAACCGATGCCTCTCTCAAGCTTTTTTTAAAAAGGAAAGAATCGTGACCTAAACTTAAAAAAAAAAAACAAATTTATCACTCACACTTTTTTTATGGGTGAGATGAGACGAAGCGAAAGAGCGCTGGCGCTTCTATGGGCATTGAATGCGCTGAAAAAGGCAGTAACAGCGACGAATTCAGTCCGAAGAGAGGCGTCCCGCATCGAAGGGCGCCGCCATGTTTGTCGCCGAACTTCGTACTCTCCTTCCTATTGGCTGACGGGATTCGGCGGATTTTTTTTTTCCGCCGGCAGAATTCGGTCCTGGACCGATCAGGCTTACTGCTGGGTATTTCAGCGGAATCTCCGCCGCGGCAGCGGATTCCGCTCGTTCTCGCCGCCGAATGTACAAGTGTGAACACGCCGTTACTTGCCCCTGAGCACAATTGATGAAGCGCCGCATCACGAACTGGTAAAATATGTGGCCAGGAGATGTTACATTTATCAAACAGAGCCACAGAGAAACTGTGTGAGTGACAAAGTGAGCTGGTGCATCACTGAAGAACCAAAAACAGCTCTCGCCCATCTTCTTGTCTGTCGTTATGACGCTGATTTTAGTTTTTCATCAGGTACCGGCACTCCCTGCAAGCGTTGCTACTCTGAGTGGCAGTTCTACTGCAATTGGAACAATGCCCCTTTCATCAACTATAGCACTCCCAAGAGCGCTGAGCATACAGTTAAAAGAAAAACGGAAAACAAAAAATCCTTCTCAAGAACCATGCAGAAAATTTTGGGCAGAGCTGTAGAGCCAACATAAAATTTCAATTACCGCATCATCCCTAATACTAGTTTGTCTCCTCTTTATTTATGGTGCCATGCTCTGATTTCCGACTGCAAGCCAACACCCACACTTCGTATTTTCAAATTTGAAAATAATAGGTCGACATGCAAGCGTGTAAATGCAGTAGATTGTTCATATTGCGTCCTTGAGGTGTAAATATATACATCTGCTGTGAAAGCCTGCCCTCACTGGAAACCTTGCTCGTTTCAGCGGCAATGCTCAAAATGGTGCGGCTGCTGCTAGAGATACGGCAGCAGCAGCGTGAAATAATGCAGAGGCTGAGCTGGCTGGAGCAAGCTCGGCAAGTGCCCAGGACTCGGTCACCATCTCCTGTGAGCTCCCTCCCGCCACAGTGCCCTCTGCTGCCAGTCATCACAACTGAAGACTTTGAAGCGGCAGAAGCCTCAATGATGACAGGGTAGCAGCTGCCCTGGTAATTTAATTTTTCATTCAATGTTTTATTACAGTAGTATGTTGGATGCTTAATGCAGTTGAGAAGTTTACTGAAAAATCTGAGCCCCGAAAGTAAATGCTTGCCATGCCTAAACCATAATCATGCTGTTCTTGTATAAGTTTCCAGCTAATATGGTGGAAATGGATGAATTTTGAAAAGTCCGCACATAGTAGGGTTACTGTGACATTGTTTATGGTCTGTTTTATTACAACTTAAAATTCCGGAAACAGTCGCACACACTTATACCGAACATGCCAGTTGCATAGATTGCTTTATAGTAAGTCTAATTCCTGTATTACAGTGAAAAATCCTAACTCCCTGATAGAATTAACATTTCGGTTTCTTTTCGATTCGAAATGAGTGCCTTAATTGTTTTTGCTTCTTTTACATTCGAAATGAATGCATTGTTTCTGTTCCTTCTAAAATCGGATTGAAAGTTTTTTTCAAAACAGACCCTATTAATGCACTTTCTAAGCTCCCAAGAGCCGTCCTGTGCTCCTTATCAAGATCCTTGGCGATAAGCTGACTGCAGGCACTAGGCAATTAATTCTCATTGCCGCTTTCACGGCAGCTGGTGGTAGGTCAGGCCTCTTGTCATTAGCTTCCTGCTAGTTCAGTGCATGTAGTTCACATGGCATATTCGTTTAAAACTATCAACTGGGGTTCATGACCTCTGGAACAAAGCGCACAATATAGTGCAAAGTAAAGAAATTAACACGGACAGCACTGCTGCATATCGGGGGTATATATCACAATTTCACCTGATGTAAAAGGTGCAAAGGAAAAAGTCCGAGAATTAACAAAAATAATAAAACATTTTGCTTATTAATTATATGCTCTCACTGACATAGCACATGCTTGGCCACATGAGCAAGTTCTTTCTTCATCACTGATACTGATGGGTTACTAAGGCAAGTTTTACCTGCTTGGATGTAAGAGGGCGCAACTCTGATTATTCAGACGAAAATCTCTGTTACCTTGAAGCTTGAGTTACAAAGAGTACTTCATCTGTGCTGCTAACAATACATTCAAGAGATATTTTAAGGCTGTATTCATTTATCTAATCAAAGGACAATGTTATGCTTTACTACAATTTGTGGCACATTCCATCAAAGTATTGAGCCTCATGAAGCTAGTATAGTGTAATGTTAGGTCTAATTTTGGTCTATATTTTTTTCTATATTTTGACACAAAGCTTGGCTGAGTTAAGGTGGCACACAAATTACTTTAATTATTGGTTTGACACCATTGACTGGCAGTGCTGTTTCGGAGCTAAACTTTTTACATTATTCTTTGTTTTCTCATTAAGGAGACAGCTTTGACCAGCCTCTTGCTTGGTTATTGCTTTTTATTCCTTTAATTATTTGAAGTGCAGTACTCTAACCAGGACAGTTACAAGAACTATACATGCTAATTTTAGTTGCATATTTTCTCTGTATTGACTCATAAGACATGAATCACCGTGGAGTATTCCCTTACGACTTTTAAACAATTTAATATTTAACTTCTTGATGCTGTTACTGTGGTCAAAATGTAAGAAGTGTTTTTCACATTAGGTGTAAAAAAACTGCACTCTAATTGCTGCTGTGTTGTAGCAGGTATAATACGATTACATTAAAAGTCACACCGTTGTCTGCTATTGCGTCCTACATGTTAAGTGGTTATAGAATGAGATATTTTATGTGAAATAACCGTTGGGAAACTGAAAATTTTTACTTTCAGAGGAAGCAGCAGAGCAGTGATGGGGGTGGCCGTGCAGAGATTATTCAGCCTGATGGGCGAAAAGGAAAACAACCATTCGTCGGCGCAAAGCTGCGCAGGGTGGCAACAGGTATATCTGATTTTGAATTTCTGTAGCTTTTAATTTAGAAATATTGAGATTCCTGCTTTTAAATATGTACAAGTTTTTCCAAGCTATTTTCTTGCTGCATCTTACTGTAATTTTGTATCACAGCTGAAGAATATTCTGTGGCTGTAAGTGGTTATGCTATTAGTTTGGGAGCCTTAGTCATATAAAACTTCATAAAGAAGAAGCAGATGCCACTCAAACCAATCATTTCCATTTGTCGTATTGTAATCCGTTGTCATGCACTTCCCTGCAATGGCCGCTTTGCCGTTGACTGCAGTGTGTTCATGACAGCTCATTTTTTTGCATTTCTCTACTGTACAGTCCTTGTGTTGTCTGTTGGGATACCTTGTGTGTCAGTAACGTGTAGGTTTTCTGTGTCAAATAATGAACTTGGATTTCCATATGCTTGCAGGAAGTGTATCGTTTTAAATGTTGCATTTCTTGGTCTTAAGGCACACTCATTTTGCACAGATGCCATCTGCTAGAGGCAGGGTGTCGACATCCTGGCAGCACAGGGTTTTATTTGCAGGTGGCTGCCCGGTGCGTGCGACCGAGGGAGCGGTCGAAAGAGGCTCTATGCCCAAGCATTCCAGCCTTCTCAGTCGCACACTCCTTCCGAGGACCCACAAACTCCTTTGGGCTCAGCGCCACCTGCTAACCCCTGTGCCAGGTCAATACCCCGCCCAGGCAGGCCCTCGGCCCCCTGCCCAGCAACCCCTCCAGGCATGGCCATCACCTCCCCCGCAGGACCAAAGGTCGTAGTTATGAATCCCTCACACACAGTAGGCTTCAAATCGACTAACACATTTGTGCCCCGAACAGTGCCGATTCGGTTGCGTCCACTGCAAACCCTCTGTGCTAAATGGGTTAGATGGGATTTTTTCACCAATGGCGACCCCAGGTGGTACCGGTCTTCACATCCGCCCAGAAGGTACATAGTAGGGGAACGCCAGCATAGCGCTTAAACTGGCCGCCGTGCCGGCTTGACGACTGCGCGCGCGCGGTCACGTGATGGGGGTCACATTTTGCACGATGCTGCAGCAATTTGAAAACATGACCGGACGCCGTCTTGAAATCTAGGCCGGACAAAAAACGTTTGAATGAGAGTAAGAAGAGAGAACTCTCTTAAAATAATAAGATGTAACAGATGGCCAAAAATGGGAACATCAAGCTGGATTTTGTTGGCTTCCACACGGAAAAATTCAAGTTCCAGAAGGCAGGCACTACTAAGTGACATAACTCGCTGCTTCGGACGGGACTCGGTATATAAACGTTTAACGGGATGTGAAGGCCTTCATGCCGTTTTGACTAGCGGCAGTCCTCTTCAGAGTGGCAATACGCTTTCTTTATCAGTAGTTACCACCTCACACAAGTTTTCGTCAAGATGAAGCGGCCAACTGACGCCAAATCTCGAACACTTCCCAGGTCTTGGAATTATATGCACATTCTGTCCCACACGCCTGTTCGTAAGTTTTCCTTTTTGTGGAGCAGATTCCACCGCCTACATTTCCCCAATTGCAATGCCCCAATTCCCTGCAATGGCCCTGTGTCTCGCCCCCCCCCCCCTCCCCCCGCTCCGGTAAGAAGCCCTCCTGTCTAACAAAATCCTTGACGACCAGCGTGCCCTTACCACCACACCAATGTTTCCTCATAAAAAACCTTGTGTTTTATGGTTTATTAGGCATAATGTCCCAAGCACCTCGGGCTATGAGTGAAGCCGTAGTGCAGAGCTCCTGATAATTAAAGTCGCCTTAAGTTCATTAACGTGCAGGGATATATGCTATGGGTATATGTGCATTGATATCTGATATATGTAAACACTATCCGCAAAAAAATGAACCGAGTCAATTTTGCCCTGTGTCGACAAAGATACGCACTTCCAGCAAAGATAAAGATTCTTATCTGTAATGCATACTTACTTCCTATTATTACCTATTGCATAAGTGCTCAGGATACCGCAACAAAACATACAAACACAAGATATTGCTTGCTCAAAAACGTGCTGTCAGAATGATTATGTGCATTAAATGTGTATGTGCATACAAAAATGCAGTTGAAACAAATAATCAACTGTTGCTTGCAGACTTTAATCTACATCAATACGCACCAGTTTACAATACATGATTTCTTTTACTCTGGCTTCTAAACTTTTTGTTGTACCTCATATCGTTAAAAACTCTTATTATACAACTTAGGAAATACCGTAACATATTTTCAGAAAATAATAAATGTATAAAAGACGTTTTAACTATACAGTCATTATATGTCATGTGCACTTTCTAGTCGATTGTGGCATCATTTTAAACAGGCTTAGTGTATTGAAATATATGTTCCTATTATTTGTGTGCATTTCTTTTGTTGTGTGAGTGATCAGTGTTGTGCTGTTATTGTACTTTTTATTCCTTTGTTTTTAAGGGGATATTAAGGTTCCCTAAAGCGGATGTTCGCTAAATACGCTTCTGTCGATGTATTTTTGGGGCACTGGGTGCTACATCAGGCTGCATTACGCAGCTTTTTGCCAAGTGTCGCCTTCTCCCACTGCAATGTGTGCGGACAAATACATTTACAATTTCAATAAACATTAGGCCTAGTTTGTGTTCGAAGTAACGTCCATGTGCTTTGCATCGTGTTCAACGTATCGGATGAGATAAATCCAGCGCATTCCTGTACCTTGTAAGCCTGTACTAACGCATGTAATAAGGAAAGGGTGCCCTAAAAAGCAGCTTTTACTTTTTTTAATTTCCATGTTAATTAAGACCAGACACCAATGGAGCAAAATATTTTCAAAACCAAAAATACACACAAAAAATTGTGAATAGTTGAATAAATTTAGCTATTGTGGTACATTCGATAAATCATTTGGCGATGAAAGTGTTAAGGACTCCTATGGGATAGGGCCTTGATCTCTTTTGTCGGTAGAGGTCGGCAAATGATGAAATGCGCATAGAATGAAAACCGGATGGGGCACTTGAGCTCTGCTTTAAAGGTATCACGTGAACGCACTAAAGGGTTGTTGTCAATACATGCGCGATTGATCATTCTCTACATTACATTCATAGAATCCTTGGAGTCGTCATTTCACTCCAGCCGCAGTGGTTCAGCATTTAACCGATGCGCCACGGCCCTGCGATTGCAGGTGCTGTGCCGGTGCGCTTTGAGAGACCCAGATAGCTCTCCCCAGCAACCTCTCGCGACCTATGATTAATTTCTCTGCCATCAGCTAAAGTGGTCAGTTTTCTGACAAACCGGAGGGTGGGCAGGGATGACATTACAAGGTCACGTGACACACCATTGTTGATGCGTCTATCCTGTCGATATGTTCGGTTCTCCGCATAGCAGACTTATTAAAAAATCCTCAACCGCCTTACCGGATTCGGTTTAGGTTTAGCGGTTTCTAACGTCGCAAACCTACTCTGGCTATGAAGGACGCACTTGTGAAGGGCTCCGAAAAATTCGACCACATGAGATTCCTTAACGTGCACTCACATCTCACAGCACACTGGTCTCTAGAATTTTGCCTCCATCGAAATGCGACCGACGAGGCATGGATAAAACCCGCGTTTATTGGTACAGCAGACGAGCGCCGTTACCATTGAACCACCGCGTCGGCTAACAAATAGGAGGTATTAAATGTGCTCAGACACACCTTTGAGCAGTGTAAACAAACATTCTCGATCACTGCGTTCTCTCGACATAAAAACTTGAACCATATAATAGACTCTGCACGCAGCACAGACTCCAATATCGAGCACTAAAGTTGGCTATTCCTTTCAGGCGACTTTCTTTGCTCGCTCCCTCCTCCATCGCACGCTCCGGCGTAATTCTATTCGGCGATAGCTATTGCTTACACCCATTCAGGCGTCACGCAGCCACCATGGTCGCTGGTCAGAAGGCTCCGATCCACGTACACATTGTAATCGCGTCAGGGGTGCGGCCGGTGGTGAGGCACCCAATCTGATCAGGCAAAAAGTGACGAAAGGGGTTAAAAATTTTCATGTCGAGAAAATTGGTGAAACGGCGTCTTTTGACGTCTCAGAAAAGCAGCACCTTCATTTAAAGCCCCTCTTAGAGCCCGTTTAAAGTTTTCCCGTATTCGTCTCAGGCTATTATGGTCGACGCTTTCCCAATACTCTCCGCTCTGAACGCTCTGCGTCGCTGATCGGTGCGACGCTGCTCACTTGAAACGCAGAACTTTTGTCACAGTGAGGGACGTTCTGAAACGCATATTCTGGGTGTAAGATTAAACAGAACAATAAACTGATATCATAAACAATATATACCTTTGGAAAGAGCAGGTCCATATTTTCACCAAGTGGGAACCAAAGTACAAAGTGAGTGACATCCTGCCTGTCTTCTCCGCATGCACAATATTACTCATCCATAGAATTAGTCAGCATAACCTGTTGTTCGCGCTACACGCTCAACAATATGCACTCAATGATGGGCTGAGTTTAGATGATTTTTCAATTGAAGCAAGCAGCGAAGGAAACCGACTATCAAGGACTGAAATATGTGCTGCCTATTGTTTTTTCAAGGTATTTCTAATTCTGAATATGGCAGCTTCTTTCATCGGAGATAAAATAGCAGCATTTCAACAGCTAACAGCGTCTTCTGCCATCCGTTACGCGCATGTGTTTGCCTGCTGCTGTGGCACAGTGACTTTTTCATTCCATGGCGTATCCCAAGGTCAGGGGTTCGATCCCGGCCTCAGCTGCCCCAGCTCGATGGAGGCGAAATAGAAGAACCCACGTGTGCTGTGTGATGTCGATGCGCGTTAAAAAGCCCAGGCGGTGTAAATTAACGTGGAGCCTACCACTAGGACGGCTCTCATTGCGGATGCGTCACTTACGGATGTTGAACCCAAAAATTTTCAGTTTGTCACATACATGTATTCAGATATAGTGCACTATGCACCGATGGGCGGTGTCTCATTATATACGAATAAATGGATAGTAGTAGTAAGTGCTTTTATTAAAATAATAATCAAAATAAAAGAAAAGATTTTTCCCAGCCCCGGCACCTGCCATTGATACTGAAGAACCTGAGCTGGGGCAGCGGAAATAAAGGACAGCAGGCAGAATAGAGAAATGAAATATAGAGGATAGGAGGAGAGGTAATATACACAAACTATTCACATAATAAGAAATGTGTACAGGTTTTGCGTGTGAATAGTTCATGACGGAGGGAAAAAAACACACGCGCACAATACTGTGTCGACTACACCTGTAGTGGGGCGCCCTGTTGTTAATCGTCCAAGGCAGAACTCGCGGAGCGTTGGGTCACTGCGTGTAACTACCTGGCGGTGAACACACTGGAGGTCCAGCCTGTGTGTTCGAGGAATGCACGGAGGCTCACCAAGGCTCGCTCACGGGTGCGCGCACTGCCCTGCGGCCACAATAGGTTCTTAAGAGAGTCTGGTAGTATGCCCAGCGCCATATAGGCCGTAAGCATATCGCGACGAGCATCGGCGAACGCGGGACAGCAAAGGAGCAGGTGCTGTAGTGTTTCCACTGCACCGCATCCGTCACACACATCACTCGTCGCGATTCCGTGACCCTCCCAATAACTGAATGTGAAGCCGAAATTCTTCCGTATTTGGACACTGAATGCAGCGCGAGATCAAAAGACCGGATACACGCTTTAACACTTGCAATTCAGAAGGGTTGTTCTACCATTTTGGTAGAAAAGCGAGCGTGAAAAAAACTCTTTTCATTGGCCGAAAAGCTTCGGTGCCAGAAAGTCCAAACTCTCCTCTACCATTCTGCCTTACATCTCCGAGGCGAAATTAAACCAGTAAACATACCTGCGGGGCGCCATCAGTGAAGGAGAGCTTGCCTCATCCCAAATACTCATGATTGCTTCCAGTTGTTATTTGATACTGAACGGGACAGCGATGGCTCTGCTGTTCGGTTTTTTGTCAAGCTATAGATCTGATCGGAAACGTACAAAAAGAAAATTTTCGATTTTTTTTTTTATAGTGGAACATAAGGCATGTCTAAAAAGTTTGTATGTCCTGAATACTACGCCAGGCTGCTGCAAAAACACGCTATGTGAGTCCATACAAAGACAAATTAAAGTGTTAGCCATTAAAATAACCGCAGAAATATGTCTGAGAAGCCGTGCAAAATATCATTGCGGATGATTTACTTAAGATATTTTAATTTCCTTCTTTCACGCTCTGCGCTACGAGGAGAAGAATGAGGACGTGCTTGTCCACCAGGTCTCAGTAACGTCAAGCACACCAGGATGAAGGGGGAGGGTAAGAAAAATAATGGAATGGTAATGGCAGCACCGCGTCATACTCGAATGATGCCTTTATGCTCCACAGAGGATGCTCCGTGAGCTGTATCGCATGATACACAGTCGCAGGGGATTAGTGGGGTGACAGCTTTTAGCTTGAACTTTGCGGAGTGTAGGCGCTTGCTGAATTTTCGGGTACTGATGCGGCTGGTGGACGGTTGAGAGGTTTTCTTTTATATTCTCGAAGAGCTCGGGTATTTGATGTTCGTTGAGCGCAGCGTCTTCCAATGACGTTATAATTTGGTCAGAGGATCGCGATCCGTCGGAAGCTAATTTCGCGAGCCAGTTTATGCGACAGCTCATTTCTCTTGATGCCCGCGAGACCACGTATCTAATTCAGATTCATCGTAATGACGCAGTTTTTTTATTAGATTGCATTAAATCGTCATGCAGATGCCGTCTCAACTGTCTCCGTTGCATAAAGCGAATTCGATTCGTAGTGTAGGTAGAGCTAATGGTATTCGGGTCCTATTTATTACTGACTAGAGATGCTTATATACGGCATATTTAATATCGTTGGTTTCCAGCCTGGTTGTGCTCTGACGCTCAGAACAATACCCAGCCGTGAGCGTGGTCTTTGCTGCGATTCTTGAGCATGTGTGGCGCTCGTGCATTCCTCTATCGCCGCGCCTATCGTCAGTGTTTATAGTTACACATATTGCACGCAGCCCGGATGCTTTGCTTCTCCTTCACGTCCATCGACCTTGAAGAAGACGTGACGGGAAATGCTCTAAATTATTTGAAAATATGGTCTTTCAGCATAGCTGAGGAACTTGACTAATCGGTGTGAGCAAGATGGGGGCGATCTCTGTTACTCGGTTAAGAGAAGCGGGTAGAACCTGTCTGCCTGTGTGTTTTGTGTAGAATAGCGAATGTGTTAAGCAGGTTTGTCTGTTGCAGTTGTCGTTTCGAAGTGTGTATGGGTGCGTGGACGCACTGCAGATTTGTGCAAGGTATTGAGCGCAGATGTATGTCTTTAAATTAATATTTATACTATTGTTAAGCGCTGGACGGCCTACACGTGTATGCAACAAGGAAGAGTGGGGCGAAATGAGACACAGATTTACAAACCTTCATCGTCATTTTTGTTCTCAATTCTAAACAAAGCTAGAACTGCTTAACGGTTTCATATTGTCCTTGTAAAGCTTAATTAAGGCGAGTCAGAAACAGTAAAGTATAAGTATAATCAAAAATACAAACTAGGGCGAAATGTCAAACTGCACGGAGCAATGTGAAACGCCCTTTAAAATTCACCAAATTATACACCCTTGAAATGAATGTCACGTGCAGTTGGCTGCACGGACGTATAGAAACTCTTTCTGAGCCTTATCGAATGGCTGATGTAGTTCTAAGACCCAGTACGACACTGTTTTCTATCATGGCCCACAACAGTCAACTCAGTTCTACCGCAAGCCCTTGTTTGCGGCTTGGCTACGCGATGTTTCTGAAGTTTCTGCCTTCGTCGAAATTTTCTCTGTTGTAGTGTCGCAGTTGTTCGTCTTTAGCTCATGCCAGTTAAATGAACATGAAGTTCGGTTGGATTCGTAGCGCGTGAACACGCGGTTTTTAATGTGATTGTAGGGCAGTCCGATTAAAGCTGGCTTTGTTGTTAGAACGTGTTCAGCAAATAACTCTTCATATCCGCCGGACTGAGTACGATACAGAGGTTCGCAAGATTTGTCATGCAATTTTCCTTTTTTCATTATCTGATTTTTCATTAGTGCTCTTGCGTGCACGCCCTTGGGTCGATAAAAAGCTAGGTGGCGTAGTGGCGGCCTGCGTCTCCTCACACCTTTTAACGCGGCAGTGTTAAAATCCCCGATACACAGGAAATCCGGCGTCGGTGTTGTCTGCGTTCCTGCGAAAAATTACGAGCTTGGCTCTGGCAGGTCACCCCCAAAGCGCAACCAATTAGGCATATGGGCCATCTAAGTCATGTGACCTAGGGGCAACAACCAGCCCAATGGTGAGTGAGGAAACTGACCACCGGGACAGGGGGCATTATATTAATTATTGGTCAGTCGGCAAGAGCCAAACCGGCCGCGCAAGGCACTCCACTGGGAGCACCTGCCATCTTAGGGAAGTGGAGGATCGCTTAACCGCTGCACCACTGATCCAGGAGGAATATGAGGACTGCCAACGATCTATGAATGTAAACTAGAGAACGGCCTACTCTATATATGGTAATCAACCCATTATTCTGAGGTGTCCTACCTTTAAGGCGTTCTTAAGTGCGTCCCGAATATTTTTTTCATGTTTTTTTGCGTGCAAGTCGACAATCTTTGCTTAAATTTTGTTCGTTCAAATTATCCCACAGAGCCGCAAATCATGGATTGAGCTTTACAGGAAGCAAACATACGATTTTTGCTCTCAGCGCAACACGAACGGGACACAAGACGAAGGACTAGCACAAACAGGCGCTGACTATCAACCGGTTTTTTATTGAAGAACGAAAAGCGTATAAATACTAACAGTGAACTACTTATCAATGAACAAAAGTTATCTTAAAGGCACGTGGGAGGTCAGATAGCTCAATTCCCTCTCGGATAGCGTTATGGAGGGGCTGCTGATATATTTTGCACCGTTGTGGCAAATACAAAAAGCTTCCATTACCTCGCGTGTTAATTTATTGTTATGTCGGAACAGGATGCGCGTGTTCTTGTAATCGGGAACACATTGGCACTTTTTGCACTGGAAAGACGCCTGGGCAAGGGGGTCCCCTTTAGCTCTCCTTTCTGCATGATCCTTTTCATGCCTGCATTGGCATTGCCTGCTGTGGGAGCCTGTGTGAGACAGGGGGTCATTTTTCCTAGTGTTGTCATGCTCCATCAAGCATTTGTTAACGCACCTGCCTGTTTGGCCAATGTACATGGCACCGCAGGAGAAGGGGACCTGGTATACCACCCCTACCTCGCAAGGTATAGACGGCGACACATGACGCACCTGACAAGCATCCCTCTTGCTCTTGCTGTAGTGCCTCTGATTGACCTGTTTGCACATTGCGCTAAGTTTTCTAGGTGCAGAAAAGACGACTTCAACGTCGTATCTGCCCGCAACTTTTTTCAGCCCATGTGACAAGCAGTGTGCATACGGGACCACAGCCGGCTTTTTCTTCTTTTTGGCTTCTTTCGGCTGAGCCCCATTCTTCAGCTGCTTAAGAAGTTTCTCCGCTGCCCTGGAAATGAGTTGATCTGGGTACCCGTTCACACGTAACCTGCCTGTTAGCGCCAAAATGCTATCTCGAGTCCTTTCATGGCAAGATTTCCTGAGAGCTGATTGCAGGCAAGATGCGGCAATGCCCCCCTTTATGAGCTTAGAATGGCCAGACCGGAAGTTTAGCAATGGTTTGGCAGTCCTCGGGCGATACCACCAACACAAGTGTTCTTCTTGTGAACTCCAGCCCACGTCCGCATTCCTTAAAGGTCTTCAGAACGTCAACTAGACTTCTAGGCAAACTGCCTGTTCGGGTGAGCACTAAGTAATCGTCGACATACCGAAAAATTTTGACAACTACCCCATCCAATGCCTTTTCAATTTCCCTATCAACCCTGCTTAAAAAGATGTCGGCTAACACAGGTGCCACCCTGGTGCCTATGCAAACCCCCGACGCTTGTACAAAAGCCAATCAAACCACAGTTGCAGATAGATAAAAGGACAAGATTTCTAAAAAACTGTCAACCGAGACACCGCATCTATCGATAAAACCACTTTCATCATTGTCCTGTGTTATGCACATTATCCTGTGTTATATTTACCACAACGGCGCAAAATGTATCAGCAGCCCTTCCATAACGTTATCCGAGAGGAAATTGAGCTATCTGACCTCCCACGTGCCTTCCAGATAACTTTTGTTGATTGATAAGTAGTTCACTGTTTGTATTTATACGCTTTTCGTTCTTCAATAAAAAACCGGTTGATAGTCAGCGCCTGTTTGTGCTAGTCCTTCGTCTTGTGTCCCGTTCGTGTTGCGCTGAGAGCAAAAATGAACACTTACTATCTCGCCCAAATTTCCGCCTTGCTGTATCATACGATTACATTCGAAAAGGGTACACACGTGGACATGCTGGCGCATTGCAGGAAGAAATAAGAAACGCTATCGACACACGGACAGAGAAGGCACACACACTCAGAGAGAGCGCTACTGTGTGTATCACGCCGTTTGTGTGCGTCCTATCAGTCCGCGTCTCATTCGCGTTAATTAATTCCCCACATTGCAGTTACTTTAGCCCAACCAGAACATAACAATGTCGCGCTTTGACCCACCTGCGGCATGCGGGTAAAGTACCTTTACCTTAATTACACGAGGCGCCCGTTTGATTGAGTAGCATAATTTGGGAAATCTGGCGTGTATAATTTCGCACCTTTCGACCGCTTCCTCGTTCACAGTGGCTAATTTTACATTTTTTTCTTCTGAAGGTTAGTATGCGCCAATTCCGTCAATCTCTAGGTCAACTGTTGTGGGCGTTGACGAGTCATGGCACAGAAATATCAAGTTATTATTATACGCGATTAAAAGTTATGTGGCGCTAAGTAATAAAAGGTCGCGTTTTGACTTAGTCTTCCATAGTAAAATGTGCTGACGAACTGCGTGTCTTGTTCTTGTCTAATGCTAGTTTTTTGGCAAGGATTTCCTAATTATATACCTGTGGTTTTCACAGGTTTTGTCATCGTGTATAATGTATAAGTTTAGTTGTTCCGTTTGATAATTAATCAGAAGTTATTGCAGGATGTCAGCGTATGTGCTTGCTTTCTTGAGAGACGACGTTTTATCAGGCTATTAGGCTCTTTTTGTTATTCTGTTCGAGTCATCAGGAGATGTTGAGACTGCAAAAAATTTTTATTTCTACTTTGGGTAAATAGTCTACTATAATGACTACGTGCTTCTAGAATTTTGTTTCCGCATCCTGTGGACATGCGGTTTTGCGCCTTAGATTAATGACATCGGCGTAGAAGTTGTGATGAAGGGTAGGGGATGGCGGACAGCAGGGCTACACAGTGCTGTAATACATATGGTAAAGATAACGAGATATGTGAATAATCATTGAAATGCCGCTAGGCTAACGTGGGCTGGCAAGGAGAGAGTGTGTAAGGCCCTCAAGAGTGCTTTCTTTCCTTTGAACAAATGGCTTAATTTGAGATGTTGGCAGCACTGCCATTGTATTGAGCGAATTTCAGCATGGGATCGAGAGAGCGCTCAAAGTTATGGAAGGCCGTTGTTCTGTTTGTTCATGGCAATGCTTGCTTGTGCTGTTTGGTTTTAGAAGCTTCGGAACCTTCATTATTATAATTGCACATGCCAATGACGCCGAAAAGGCTAATAAATTGGGCTGACACGCTCTTAAAACCATAGAAAGGCACTGAAGCACCTGAGCTGAGGGAGCGGAAATAAAGGATAGCAGGCAGAGTGGAGAAATGAAATGGAAGAGCTTAGGGGACAAGAATTAAAAGAGGACAGGGCAGAGGTAATATAAAGAAACTATTTACACAATAAGAAATGTGTCCAGGTTGTGCGCGTGTTTAGTTCATGATGGAGCAATAAAAAGACACGCGGACAGCACTATGTTGACTGCAACTGGAGTGGGGCGTCCAGTTGTTAATCGTCCAAGGTAGCACTCGCAGAGCGTTCGCACACTGCGTGTAACTACCTGGCTGAGAACAGACACGACGTCAAGCCCGTGTATTCGAGGAATACACAGAGACTTACCAAGGTTCGCTCATGAGTGCGCGCACTGCCCTGCGGCCACAATAGCGTCTTGAGGGAGTCTGGTAGTATGCCCAGCGCCCTATAGGCCGCAAGCATATCGCGACGAGCATCGGCGAACGCGGCGCAGTGAATTCGGTACACATGTCGCGAATTCGTTTCCAAGAATGTGGGTGTGGAGGTCAGTCTACTTCTCTCGGGAGCAAATCTTAGCGTTGTAGGCAACTTAGTAATCTTAAAAGAAGCAGAATGGGAACACCATTCAACGATCGTGGACTAAAATGTACTAGGAAATGATGTGTGCGAGGTTCTGAACTACGGGAAAATACATTTTTGGTTGAAAGCATGAGAATTATGATACATTTGTCGTAGATGGCATAGGACAGTTTCAATTGAAGAAGTGTAGGAGAGATATTACTGCGAAGCAATACTACTTTAGGTCGCAGTTCAGCCTGTTCCGTGGCGAGGCGGTGGTAGGCGCCATTGACCTTTAGCGTGTCCTCGCTGCGTGACGTCACACCACGTTACCTAGAGTGACGTCACACCAGCTGTGTAAAAACGGGGCCCCATCTCACGCCGTCGCGAGGCGAGGCGGTAGCCACCAACGGCGGCCTAACTCCCGCTCCTCCCACCAGGGGCGCTACTGTCAGAGTGACGTCACACCAGCTGTATAAAACAGCTCCGCTCCTCTCGCCAAGGCAGTCATACAGCCAGATGTTACGATGGTGCCTACGAACAAGGCAGCTCGGCAGAATGCAAAGAGGAAGCATCAGCGAGCTACGGAGACGGAAGAACGACTTTCTAAGCGGCGTGCCCAGTATGCAGCTCGGCGACAACGTGCAACCTCCTCTGTGGAAACAGCAGAAGCAAAGGAAGAAATTATGCCCGACAGTGAGTCTCCTTCTACTAGTTCAGAACGCGACTAAACGGCAGAGGCGTGTCCAAGAAACCCCGGAACAGCGGCTCGAGAAGGAACGTGCGTTTCGAGAGAAGGAAAAGCGAAGAAAACAGCGTGCAGAAGAAACACCCCAGCAGAGACAAGAGCGTTCGAAGAAAAGACAGGAGAAATCTCTCACTAAGGCTGGCCCGACACTAGCATAACCAAAGACTACCACCAGCCATACTACCAGCTGATCCGAGAATAACACACTATTGCTTCGCAATCACCAGGCTTAACCAATCTAAGCCACGGCCGTTTTTTTTGTCCTGCAGTTGGCGTAGTACGGCTGATTATAGTGATGATAAGTAGGTATTGAGGAGAAACAGTTGATGATGGCCTAACCCTGTTAAGCCAGGATATACGTAGCGTAAGCGCGGCGTCATCTGATTCGTAACAATTAATATATGAAAGGAGAGCATTCACTCGATGCGCTTTTATTCACGCATAAACATTGAGTCGTCATGGCGGAGTGGTAGCGTCTTCGCCTCAAACAAAAAAGGCCCTGGTTTGATTCCCAGCCTCTACACAGTTTTTGTTCAGCGCTGGCAGGAAAGCAAGCGGCTCTCTTTGACCATATTAATTTGTTGTATGTCAATGGGTTTCGTTTTGGAGATCCCAAATATGATGTAAAAAGCGTCACCGGAAGGTGACCTCATTGCACTACAACAGGCTGGCAGATTGATCAAACCTCAAGAACCTACGTACAAACGTGCAATTCCGCAGCGCCTTTTGAAGTCAAAACTGCCTGCGATGCAGCTTGTCGAAGCAGTAAGTGAAAAGAGATTTGAACAGAATTGCTCTTTCTGTTTTGTGCATTTCATAGAGCTCGAATATGTTATCTTTTGCTTTGGGTAGCGAACTTAAGCATTGGTTTGATGGACCGCCGAAAAGTCGCTAGCTGAGACCTTGGAGCTAAACACTTTCTTTCATATCAGGTTTTAAGGTTTCCATGTGCTTCTTACACTATAGCTGCGGTAGAATGTGAAGGTCAGCGGTAGAAAACTTTCGGGAACATTTCTCTAATATATTATCATGTCGCAACGAACCGAAGTATGCGAAACGATGAGTGGTGAGCAAGTACGCAGTGATAGGTTACTACTCTCTTAACTCCAAGTGTTCGAAAGCAGAGTCCGGGGTATATTTTAACGAACTGACTTTCTTGCAAGAGCCGCCAAGCTTCGCCTAAGTCAGCTTCTAACAACCAGTGAAAGATTAAGGCATCATACGCGATTCATTCGACATATATTTGGGATCAATCCATCAAGAACAGTCTATACAGGGTCGTATATCAGAAACATAGCAGATATGAAAGATGCCTGCCAATCCAGTCAATCTAAATGGGACGCAAAATTTAAACTTGCAATGAGTAACTGCATCTTACTGCAGCTATTTCATCTCTCGGGGTGTATAGAAGTTTACATATTTGAAAAAAAAATTATATTAGTAATGAAACAGAAATATCTACGAAAGAGGCAGGGTGTTTATAAGTGAGAGGCTGGGGTGGTTTAGACACCATCATATCATAAATAGTTCATTTGATTTCATGTGGAAAGAAAAGAACCCCGCACTAGAATGAAATAGGTACACAGTTTAGGTAACCTCGATCATATGATCTACGCCTCCTTACTGTAGCCAAGTTCTAGCGGTAATAAGAATAGAACAAAAAGCTCTCTTAAAAGTAGAGGCGAAAATTTTAGCTTTTTTATTGAGAAAATTGTGCTGGCTTTATTGCAAAGACTTAAGCAGGTGTGTGTTATGAAATAAACTTTGACAAAAAGAAAACCTCCTTTGAGTACACGCTATTCAGTACACAATGCAGAAGAAGTGAATGAGGAAAGGAAGCATTATGCAATATTAGACGACACCTCGCGTCAAAATTAGCACCGGGGAGAAAAAAATAAACAAATATAGATGAATGCCAAAAAAATATTTTGAACGCTTCATCAAAGCCGTAAACAAATTCAGAGTAGAAGCCTCTACAATATTTGCTTTCGGGACATGCCTTTCCAGCACAATACGGGGGAAAAAGGATTTCTTCTATGTTTCAGTGCGGCATGAGTGCTCTTTCAATTTTAAGGAAAGGTAGAATCGTGTTTAATGACTCGGAACGAGCTCAACGTACTTGCTGCTAATTTGCTGTGAACAACTTGCTGTGAACAATCTTAAACATGTACTTTGTATTTGTTTTGTATTTTCATTTGTATTTTGTAACATGTATTTTGTGAATCATGAATTTTATCCAAGGCTTCATTATGAATAAGCTCATCATCAGTAGATTGTATTCCGTGATATATTACACAATCGTCGACAAACAGCTTGATTTTGACAGTAATTTATTTAAAAATGTTATTTATTATAATTAAAAAGAACAATGGGCCCGAGTACTAAGCCTTGTGGCATACCAGAGCTTACTAAAGCTGAACTCGAACATGCATTACCAATTGATACGGACTGAGATTTAGACGATAGGTACGCCTGTACCCACGCCAACAGCAAATCGTAGCTGAGCCTTTCTACCATGATCGTTCGTAAACGCAGCAAAAAAGAAGCGGTTGGAAGACGAATAAATTTGTGTCGCATCAGAAATCAGTTCTCCGTCAACGACAACGCTGTAGACAGGTTTATTTTTCTTTGATAACTACAGCCGGAACTTTGCAGGAGACGAAACAAGGCGGTTTTTCATAGGTGCGCTAAAGTAACACTCCTTGCCTTTTTTGATGCTTTAATTTAGGTTGGAGCGCATATCAGACAGTTCAGCATCATCAACTCATGTCTGGCTTCGCCGAAGTTTTTTGCGACATCTTAATATTTCTTCCATGCGTACAACTTCCCTCTTCATCCAAGGGCTGCTGGCGCATAGATTAACTACCCGTGTGGGCACGAAACGCGAAATACAAATCAGAACAAGGTGGATCAGTGGATAGTGCGCTCGGCTACTGATACGGAGTGCCCGGGTTTGAATCCGACAGTGGCGCCCGCGTTTCGATGGAGGCTAAACGCTAAGACGCCCGTATGCTGTGCGATGTCAGTGCACGTTAAAGATCCCCAGGTGGTCGAAATTGTTCGGGAGACCTCCACTACGGCACCTGTTTCTTCGTTTCTTCTTTCAATCCCTCATTTATCCTTTCTCTTACGGCGCGGTTCAGGTATCCGCCGATATGTGAGATATTTCCTTTCCCCGAAAACAAATTTTAAATTTTCAACAAAGCTCGTAAAGAATACCCAGAGATCTTCTATTGAGCAATCGCAGGATTCTTAAGGAACCAAAAAATCCGAGAATGAAATATCAAGTACTTCTAAGACTGCAACTTCATCAGCACGCGAGAAGACATCATCATCATCATCATCATCATAATCATAATCATCATCTCAACCACATGAGAACAACGCACCGTCAGGCGCTTTCTAAACGTAATGACTTTAATCAAGGCAGTCTAACGTTTTTAAGTAGGCCGCCGCAGTGGCGCAGTGGTTGTGTCGCTCGGCTGCTGACCCTAAAGATGCGGGTTCAATACCAGCCGCTGAGGTCGAATTTCAATGGAGGCAAAATTCTAAAGGCCCGTGTACTGTGCAATTTCAGTGCACGTTAAACAACCCAAAGTGGCCGCAATTTTCTGGAGCCCTTCACAACGGCGTCCTTCATACCCTTAAATGCTTTGGGACGTTAAATCCTCAAAAACCAAACCAAACCTACAGTTTGAAATAAATGAGCCCTTGCTGCAATGCCAGTGCAGGAGGCCAAAACACTTCCTCTGTCAGTGTGCGTTGTTTTCGCCTAAAGTGCAATTATTTCACGAGTTAATCATCGACACCAGGGGCAGTAGCACACAGAGCGCACTGCATACTGTGCGGGAGAAATAATCGGCAGCGGTTTATCCCTTACGCAGCCATGATATCGCACGGCCGCTGTAGAGCACGGTGTAAGAATGGAAACGTGTCTCAATGAGCGCTCCGCAGGTGGCACAGAACCCCTCGCAGTTCTCGGCGCTCGGTCAGATGGCGCCACACGACTGCGACCGATTTTGAAGGTAGAAGCGGCCATGTAAATTGGGCAGGAATACACGTTAGCAAGGAAATGTTGGAATATTGGGGAAGTATACATGAAGATGCAATGACAAGTGGTTTGAATACAAAGCTTAACCAAATGAGTAAATAACAAGACATTGAGATGTATATTTCCCGATAAACGTCTGTGTTTTCGAGTCATTCTAGGGGCCTTCAGCTTTTTGAGCGTGTGAGAAACATTGGGAATTCCAAGCATTCGCTTGCCATCAGGCCGATAAAACGTTGATGCCTGTATTTATCGCTCATTCACCAACCCGTTAAGCCGAAAAGCATTCAGAGGATGTAGTCCATCACGGATCGCAGCACGTCTTAGCAGTGGTGCGGACCGCGGTGAGCGATCTGGGCAGAATATGGTAACTTCTAGTTTCTGCATTGCAGGCAATAAATATATGAATCTTGAAATTCTCGGCATACTGTGAAAATGTCACACACGCCAAAAGAGTGTAGGCCTGACCCCGAATCGGTCCGGATGCTACTGAAACTGCATAATATTGCACTCCCAACCTCATTCGACATATATGACTAGCAGCGGAATACCGTGCCTCTCAGCAGGTCTTTTCCGTTCCTTCCCGACTTTCTACAGGTGCGTAGGGCTGTCAGGAAATCGTGTTGGCACCGCACCTTTAGCAAGACACGGTCGTCGCGGTGTACGTATGAGTACATGGCCCTTGTACATGGCTTCCCACGTTTTTGGCACGAAATGAGGCCCGAAATCCCTCTCATGTAAATAATCAGAGGGTTGCAGCAAACGGTCCTTGCGTGGGATGGCAATTATTCATGCAAGCGTCCTTCGTTCTGCCGTTTTCAAAAAACAGCGACAACTTTTATTTTGCACGACTTGTAGCATATCGTGCATCGCGGAGCAAAACACTTTAGTCCCATTGTCAAAGCACCGAAGCACCGGCGACAGCACCATACACCACCACATTTAAACTACAATCATTGGAAGTTCGTGTCTAAAAAAACTTACGTTAAACGGCACGTTCACTGCAAGCAGATGACAACGACGCAAACAGCGGGAGTGCCCGCCTTTCTGCGTCGCCATCTCTCTGCCGGGAGCGAACTGCGAAACTTAAGTGCAACGTTCGGAGCGGAGGATAAGCGGCGCCGTTGGTACACCTCTCTATTCTTACAACGTGCTGTAGAGGTAATGCTTGTTCAAAACTGTGCAAATTGGAGCTGTACCCGCTTGTTACCACTGGATCTGCAGTTAGGTGAAGGCGTTCTTTGTGCGGTATTTTAAAATGCAGTAATCGTTTCCTGTACCATATTATGAGCTCATTTCGTCTTCAGAAACCTTATTTTTGGTCTAAAATGACCCACGTCACGCTTTTGTTACAGCAGTACTGTGCTGGTTGTGGACATTTTATTGATTCTCTTAAGCATCACCTGGTTCTTTCCCTTTTTCGTTTTCTGAAACCAATTAAAGTCAAGCTGTTCCCTGTTTGCCTAACCAGAGCTCTTTTATTAGGAACAAATAGCAGCATGCAGTTTATTGGCGGTGAATATAAACAAGGTTCCATAGGATATATTTACCGCAACAAAACATACTAAGCACGGTTTCATGAAAGAAAAATAAAACTTACGGGCGATCAATACTTTTTGTGCGGAGGAGAATGCGTAGGTAGCTGGACTCCAATTTTATGAGCGCACTACCGCGTGGCGCTCTTTTTCCGCAGTCGCACAGATCAGCGCGTGTGCAGCTATGCGAAATTGCGCGTCAGGGCGAGATGCTGGCATTTTAACACGCGACGAGGAAGGCTACATGCGACATTTTAAAACTTGTTCAAATCATTTGGAATATTGTGCACTTTCTAAAAATGACATGTTGTTTGGCTCATTCATGGAGTTCAACTTCCCAAAGCCACCACGTGTGGTTATTAAGTGTGCGCTGACGTCGCAGAGTGCACGAGTATCTAGCTTTCGACAGGGCTGAAACCCACGTCTTTCGGGTCAACAGGCGAGCACCATAACAAATAAACTTTCATGGCGGCGGCAACTTGAGCGGGCCAGTGGAAGTCGCCACGTGTTGTAGCATTCGGACTCTACCGCTGACGGATGAAAGTAGATGAAGACATCGGTTTGCAAATCATTTTTCGAGAGGCTGGCAGTTTAACATGCGGCGAGAAACGCCGAATAGTCTAAGCAGCAGCAATCAAAGCTGCTGTGCTCGCGCCACTTCGGATCCGAATCCCACTCGAGGTCTTAAGCATGCTAATTTTTTCTGCTCCACGCTATGTTGAGCAAATGTCGGACGCAGGTTTTTTGCTCACATAGCCATTTTGATACGAACGCATTCAAACGTCAGAGCCACGCAGAATGTAGGACCGCCACTTTTACAGCACCTTTCTTTGAGACTTACCTCTGCTTCCTACCGCATGATCTGTTCTAGGTACAGTACCGTGTAAACTTGGCATAAAAAACTGTTCATGCTTATGATATATATATATATATATATATATATATATATATATATATATATTATTTTGAGCACTGCCTTACTGAATGGCCAAAATATGTACATCAAAATGCATTCGGCCAATCCAAGAAATGCGCAAGGGGAAGCACAAGTAAGAAGTTGCGTTTTCACCTTTATTAGCCCGATAGCGTTACGGAGGTCGTGAGGTAGAAAAACCAGCGTAGATGTCGACTTCGATGGCCGTGAGCGAAAAATCCGCTAAATATCCGAAGAGGCTACGGACAGGCTGGCCACCTAGGTCACGTGACTCTCGTAGCGTCAATACAACCTATCCATCTTACTGTGACCAAACTGAGCGTCTTGGCAGGTTACACTTAAATTAATGATTTGTCGCGAGAGGTTGCTCGGGAAGAGCAGCGTGCGCGGCGCAAGTCCCACAGATGGAAGCACCTGCCATCGGAGGACAGTGGCGCATCGCTTGACCGCTGCACCACTGCGCCAGGAGTGGTATGAGGACTCCCACAAATCTATGAATGTTAAATAGAGAATGACCAATTTCACATAGATGAGCATTAAGCTAATAACCCTATCGCGTAACACCCTTATCGGTTGAACATAATTGTCCCCTGCAAGTTTTGCACATTGAATATGATTACCGGCAGAGTTGAACCGTGATGACATAAATGTTGCAACTTCTTACACCAATGGTACGACAAGCGATCAGGTGTCGCTGGTTTCCGAAAGGTACAACGCAGTGGGGGCGCCGCGCCTAGCGGTACCAAAACAGTGTTTTGGGTTATGAGGCTGTAACTAATGTTGATTGAAGCGCTTTGGTGGGCGGCTTTCTGTGCGCTTTCTCCTCGCGCTTGAACCGCGACATACTTGCCCGATAGGGTCATCTTGGTTGGGGAGTCATCAGATCAAAAGCCAGAGGATGACAGTTAATTGATTTCGCACCGTGCAACAAATTCTCTTTCCTCAACAACGGCCATGCAACTTTTTATCAAGGTACCATATCCAGTGCCCTTGACTTTTCGATGATTTCTTCGCATCTGTCTTCTTTAACAACCTGGGGTGTTGACATAGAATCTCATGGCAGCGACCATCTGCCTACGTACACAGAGGCTAATGGTGATCTATTAAGTTCACAGCGGCGTGTTGTACACTACAGGAATTGGGAAGTTTTCGCTGACCCCGTTGAAAATGTGGATCTCTCAAACCTCGATTATGAAACCTTCATCGCTGGTGTAGTACGTGCTAAAACGCCCAGCACTTAGGTTACAACACTATCAAAAGTGCACCAAACTGCAGTTGCTGAATATCAGCGATTTCGAGAAATTGCTCGCAGAGCAGAGAAACGAGCACGAAGAAAGAATTATAAAGAAGACATAAGGGTTGCTAGGCGCGGAAAGAAACATGTTCAGCGTCATTTAGACAAGCCTCAAGGCGGGAATGGCGATCATTTTTTGCGCAGCTTGACCCCAGGAAGCCTCCTTCTAAGGTATGAAGCAGTGTACGCATCCTTTCGACTGTGTAGCTGAAAATGCGAATATTTCTCGTCTCGATGCACAGGAGGCTTTTTGCTCTATGATCACTGCTCGATTAACGGCCATTTCGGTGCCATTGTCTCTCCAAAGCTTCACCCCTTAACCTAATACTGCCCTCCATGATGAACCGTTCACTATGGAAGAACTTCATGCGGCTTTGGCAGCTACCAATAAAAAATCGTGCCCAGGACAGGATGGTGCAAGCTACACTGCCCTTTCTCACCTGAGAAGTAAAGCCAAGATTCAGCTGTTCGCAGTTTATAACACCTCCTGGGAAACCGGCAGCTTTGAAAGGTGTTGGAAGCGTGCGCGTGTGATACCTATCCTCAAGCCAGGAAAACTATCAAATGACTTAAACGGTTACCGTCCCACTGCGCTTCTAAGCTGCGTCGGAAAACTGATGAAAAAAATGGTACACTGCTGCCCTACCTGGGACCCGATGAACAAGGTAATTTATTGCTCGCCCATATCTGGTTTTTGAAAAGAACGCAGCAGCATTGACAAATTTATTGCCCTTACCAATTGTGTCATACGCAGCAAAACAGAGCGGGCTCCCATCATTGCTGTGTTTCTTGACGTGAAGGGAGCCTTCAACAACGTCCCACATGAAGCAATTCACTCAGCCTTACAATCAATTGGCATTGGTGGACTGATGTATAACTGGCTCTGTGATTATCAGCCCGAAAGATCGATTTTCAAGTCAACAAGTGAAGGTTATGCAGCTCTGCATCAAATACCTCGCGGAGTGCCTCAGGGGGGGATTTTTAGTTCCACCCTTTTCAATATCTCATTTGTTGGCTTGGAAAAATGCTTGCCTCCTACAGTTGAAATCTCCCTTTACGCCGTTTACTTCTGTATATGGTGTTCTGGACGCACCAGGCGCATTGTGCATCCCCGATTACAGAGGGCAATAAGCTGCATCGAATCGTTTGTAAGTAAGCGTGGTATCGTTATGTCGCCAGATAAAATCTCAGCAATTGCATTTTCGAGGCGCCATCTTTCACGCTACGTGCTGAAAGTTGCTGCTACCCCAATACCATACGTCACAAGCCATAAATTCCTAGGGGTGACATTTTACAGGTCACTGTCATGGTCCCCACACGTACTAAAGCTTAAAATCAAGGCCTGCTCTTACGCCTACATCTCTCGTATGCTCTCCACCACCAGAAAAGCCTGCTCTATACCTTTATTACAACGGCTGTATGGTGCGCTTTGTGAAGGCCTCCTATGATACTGTCTCCCAGCTCTTCAATGTAACTCGCAAACAAATATCAAACTCCTTGAAGCTAAGCAAGCTAAGGCCTTGAGAATCTGCCTCTGACTTCCGAAGAACACCTCTGCTGCCCGCTGCCAGGCAGAGAGCAGAGCATGCGTGTGTGTGTTTGTGAGTGCGTGAGTGTGCTTGATTTCACCTCTTACCGTTTCTTTTTCTCTTTTCCTCTTTTTTTCACCGTCCTCTTCTCTAATCTTTTCTGCTTTCACCCTCACCTGGAGTAGCATGCCAGGCCGAAAACCAGGCAGACCTCTCCTTTTCCATTAAAGTCCCTCCTCCTCCACCTCCTCCTCCGGTTACGTGCCATGTCTAGAGCGCTATGCCACGGGTTCCCTTTGGATGCATGCATATCCTTCATTGCAACGCAACTGCTGCGCTGCGTCGCATTCGCTGTTTTCTGGCAGCGGAAGCCACAAGGTTGCGCCGAAAATGACGACGTAGATAACACGAGGAGCGAGACACAGGTTGAGTACAATGAGTGGTCACACGATGGAGCGTGACCGCACTACAGGATGAGCCTGCACCCATTACCCCAAATCGACTGGAGCAATGAAGATAAAACTACAGTTGTAAAAGCACTGAAAAGAGGGAAAAAATAGTAGCCAGTTTAGCATGGCTAAGCGTGGAGTGCCGTGCAGTTGACCTAGTTATGGTGGCCACCTAAAGTCTTTATGTGCTGTGAATGCGAAAGCACCCGTTGACTCAATGGGCTTTGCATTAAATTCGTTAAGCGTAAAGGACTTTGACCTAATGCATTTTACCTTAAAAGCCTTTACCGGGAAAGCACTTACCACGAAGGCGTTAACTTTACTGGTCTTTACGATAAGGTCTTTGCCCCGAAGACATTTACCTTGAAGGACTTCCACTGCTAGCTGTACGCAGTTGGCAGATTTCCCGCAACCCGGTGGGCAGGTGAGCAGCCTACCAGAAAGCAGACTTCAGAGACGCACGTATGTCCGAATTCTAAAAATGCGCTAAGTATTGCTGCAGCAATAAAATCATTAATTCTGTTTTGAACTGCCCGAAAATCTTCCGTATGCTGTTTTCAAGCATAGCGCGACAACACTAGAGCACAAACCACTCTGAGGGTTACTAAAGGCGCACCGCTCTGAACATAAAAGTTTATTTTGAATTTCGCTAATATGCAAGTCTTGCTTTCAGCAATCTTTCTTGAGATATAAGACGAATAAACAAAACATGGTAATATATGTGTCACTTGCCTGAAATTACCACAAATTGGTTGTTCGCGAATCAACCAATTTGCATATAGAAATATTTGCTATTCGAAAAACACTTTTTTAATATTGCCACCGCACTGCGTAATGATCTCCTTGAAAAAGTAAGTTCTCTCTAATATGTAGATGACATGGTAAACACATTGTTCTATTTTCCTTTCCAGAAACGTTTGCACAGGTCCCCGAGGGGTAACTGGATGCGTAGCTGGTTCTCAAATGGAAGTCTTCTACTTTGAGCCTCAATCGAAAACTTGCCTTCCTGATTTAGCCTGCAGCTACACCGGCAATAACTTTCCAACTGCTACCGAATGCGTCAAGACCTGCGGTGGCCGTAAGCAAATTCTCTTGATTATGTTGCCTAAAAGCCAGTTCCTAAAGTGTGTATCCCTCATAAACAATTAATTACAGTGTGTTCTTGAACGCTAATTCTTGCTGAACACAAGCACCAGTGTGGATAGTATGTTGAGTGCAGTCGGTGAAATTTAATGCGGGTGGCTACTGAGAAGGCCCGTATTGATACACAGCGATTGAAAAGTGAACTAAGTGGAAGCGCAGTTTTCACTCTATCACTTTCACTGGCAGTTGGGGTTCAGATATGGTGCTTCAAATAGAAATAGGAATTATTAGTTACGCGTTGCCTGCGCAGTTGTTATATAGAATGGTCCGATGTTTAGACTAGTCCTCAAAGTTTGAGTAGATTTTGAAAAATGGCGTAATATCATCGATATTCACACAAGCGCAGCCATATGGCTACAGTGGTAAGCCCATGAGTCGGTAATAACACGTAGTGTACTTGCTGCCACGGATTTGGGGCTACGACATGCACATTCATCCAGCCCACTGAAACGAGTTTCGCTCTCGCGCCGCTGCTGTCCTCTGCGCGCAGTTCGCACACATCTGACGTGCAAAGTGAGGCTTACCTTTCAAAGCTTTGAACTCAATGCAGGCGCGATAGGAGTGAAAATTAAGACTACAGGACTAAATGTATTCACGCTCATCAGAGCGAACTTCGTTAAGAAGTTATATTGCTGCCTGTGCGTAGCCGGACCACTGAGAGCTCCCCTCTCCTCATGTGATGTAATCCTGCTCTACGACCTGAAATATTAAAACGAGTTTTTTGGCGCAGCTTGCTTGTTTTCTTGCGTACCACTAGATAGGATCACATTGCGAAACCATGAGAGTCTATTTGCTTTCCACGCAATATTACACTCGATTCCATACTTAAGATGATTAAAGAAGCCAAGAAGTGTTTTCCAGAATAAAATTTATCGGCAGCAGAGTACTTGTCTTGGTGTCTTAGGTGCTATGTATTTTGAGAGCATGAAGTGAAGAGGTCAGCTTCCAGCCGCGGTGGCCTGAGGTCGCTAAGACTTATCTATAATGTCAATAAACTTTAAGGACGCTGTTCTAAATCAGTTCACAGACCTTCAGTACAGCAAATATTAAAGTCAAATTTTTTTCCAACTTTCACCTTTATCCCTTCCTAATCAGCGCGCTTGAAGTGTCCACCATTACTGATAAATGTATCGCGCCCTTATTTACCACAGTAAAAGCAGGTATGAAAAGATATCCATCACCTCTTAGCGTAGTCTTTTAATTAGCGTTGATTGTTTCTGGCACTTTCCTAGAAGAAGCCAAGGCGCTGCTGCCGAACAATGTGGGAAAAAGTAATGTAGCTTAATCCTTTATGAAGCTTTTATTGTTTAGTATTACAGTTCTACGGTTTAGCACAAGGCTATGCGGGAATTTCGCACTACTGAGGTGGTGACGTTCGCAGCTATGAAGGCTAAAATTGAGTTCGTTTTGGTGAACTCCTTTTTCAGTCAGCCGAAATAGGTGATCTTTGAGTGTGGCTAAAAATGTTCTTGACGTTCGCTGGGACATTTTCCGGCTTTTAGAGCGGAAATTGTCTTAGCGTTCATGGTCAGTTCCAATACCTCTTCGAGCTTTTCCGTCACACAAAGTCAGAAAGGTTGTAGTAAAATACTTCTTGCGGGGCGCTACATCGCAAACAATTAGCAGAACTTTCTGCGATCGGTCGCAATTTGCCAGAGCACGCAGGAGAGTCGAAACGTGTTTGTCATGGAGCGCCAGCAGAGCGCGGTGTTACTCATTGCGGCGACACAGTCAAGGCTTGGTGTAGTCTTCACGAAACAGACATTCTGGGACGCCCAAGTAGATCATACTATACACAATTTGCGATGAGTCGTTGGCTTGACTAATATAGACAAAAATATTTTTCCTACTAGGGTTCACACTTTGTTATAACAGGCATTGTTCTACTTGCCTATAACATATTGTCACTTGATCTGGGGACCCACACATATGGAATAAAGTGTTAATTCGCCCAAATTATAGCAAACTGATGAAACAGTATTAGCTTCAAAACTTTTGGAATTTCCTAATGGAAACGTTGGCGGTGGTTTAGCTCTGGTTAAACTTGGAGCGACGCGATAGCTACAGCTGGCTGAGTGGAACTTTCTCAGTTGAATTGGAAAGTGCCGCCGGCAGCTGCTCCGCACAACGTGACCAACCGCGTGATAGCGTGGCGGCGCAGCCACGGGGTGGCGCCGCAGCCACATGGTGGCTGTGGCGACCACCACCGCCACGGCGCTGCCCCGCTGAAGGCTCGAAATTCTACCGTAATGTAGCTATCAGTGCCGAAATTGCCTTCAATTCAGGCAAGCAAGGAAAGCTGATATCAGATAAGTTTTATCGCAGCTCAACCTGTTTTTTGATATGCTCATGATATGTTCTAGTATGAAAATTTTTTGTTCCTTTTCTTTGCTGTGACAGTAATTCTTTGTTCTTTTTTCTTTATATAAAGCCTGCATTTTGTAATCATAAATGTGGCATTTGTATCGCAGCATTTCCTTATTTTCCGAGTGCGAAAGCTCGACTTGTGTTAAAGCTTTGAAGTTTCACTTTGTTTCACTATTGTGCTGCTGGTATGATCAAAATCAATTCTTTTTGGTTTGTTTTTAGTTTATTTTCTTCGCATATATTGTGACCGTGCTTCTTTTGGGACAAACCAAATTTCTGCGCATGCTTCGTGCAATTATTGTCACTTTTGTTTCTGAGAATCTTGTACTGACAAATCATTGTTATAATGGGTCGTCGAGTGCACTTTTATTTTCTGTCCATGTTACACTATTGGGCTGAAGCCTTTTTTCATCACATTTTATTATTATTATTATTATTATTATTATTATTATTATTAATATTATTATTATTATTATTATTATTATTATTATTATTATTATTATTATTATTATTATTATTATTATTATTATTATTATTATTATTATTATTATTATTATTATTATTATTATTATTACCAGTTTCATTAAAAAAACTTCCAGCTCTCGTCCCAGACAGAGTAACTCACTGCAGCTGCCTTCTCTTAGCTGCTGTCGTGTGAGGGCAGATATAATTTTCTTCTATTAAATTCTTCATGGACACATTCTATGCCCTCAGCTCTTAGCGCGTATCCTTTTGCGTGTACCGCGAAAGAGCATAAGGGAATTCAGACCATTCCAAGTTTCTGCGCTCCTGCACTCCCTCTCCCCTCTGGACAGAATGCAAAAGTTGTTTAATTTTCTTTGTCCTCATCTTGATATATTCGAAAATTCTCTCCCTTCCTTTATATTGGATGTCCGTGATGTTCCACTTTGAGCAGTCTTTTTCTCATACATAACTTCCCCTTTCATGCATTTTGTCTTTACTACACTTGTGCGTTTGCACCGGTATTATATTGTTTTTTTTTCTTCTTAATTGTTCATCACGTCTACTTGTTTTCATTAATAATATTTATTTATACTGTGTACTCACGCCTGATTTTCTGTAACCCGTTCACTAATTACATTTCTTATTGTGTATGTTTGTATTTCTAGCTTGTATTTCAGAGGTTTCATATTCGTTCATATTTGTATTGGCTTTATTCTTGTTTGTATTTTGCTATATGCTGTACTTGGCTGTTATCGGTCGTTCTTGTGTTCATTCTCTTTGTTTATTGTTTCACTAGTTATTTATATGTCTGTTGCCTGTTCTAGCTGTTTTCATTTACCGCTGCTCTCGCTGTTTTCTTGTTTTCGCTTTTTTGCTTCATGCTTGCTGTCACGCCTAGTTTGTCTTTTTTTTTCTATCGCCTTGACTGCTGCATTACCTCCCCTGAGTGACTTCCTTTGTAGTGAAATAAATTTACATTTTGTGCATGTGAATGGTGTACCAGCACCAAGACCTTTGGGTTGTTCCTAGGCACCGAAAAATAAAGATTGATTATTATTATTATTATTATTATTATTATTATATTATTATTATTATTATTATTATTATTATTATTATTATTATTATTAATATTAATATTATTACCTTGCACTTTCACAGGTAGTACGTCTCTTCATATTACTGTAATTTTTCAATCACATTTGGCCGCCGACTGCTCACCTTGCTGTTCTGTTATATGCTCTTATGATGGATAGCTGCATTGCTTGTCAAGTTGTATTACCAAGTGATGGGCGGATTATGAAGTGCTCAGATTGCCAACACTCATATCACTTAGGGCAGGGCTGCTCGGGAATAGCACCCAACACATTTAACACAATGGGCCCAGCCAAACGCGAAGCATGGGTCTGTAAAACATGCAGAACTTCCAGAAAGCGCTCTGGTTCTTCATCGCAGCTAGACGATGTCAACGTGAAAGATAGCACTCAAGCAATTTCAGCCTTGATAGAAGAGATAAGAGAAATAAAAAGAAATGTTGAATTGCTGCCAGCGCTAGTGGTGAAGGTAGATTCTTTGCTACTTCTGAAAACAGAAATCCTGAACCTGACTAAAACAGTGGGAGAGCTTGAAGAATCAGCTAATTTTTTGTCAAAAGAATGCGACTCATTTCGAGTACAGTTAAAGGCGAGCCAGGAATCCGCATGTGCTCGGGACAAAGAAATGCAGGCATTGCGTGAGACTGTGAACAAGCAGAACGCGCAGCTACAGAGTTTGCTCAAAGAACAAAACGATGCAGAGCAATACAGCCGTAATGCTAACCTTGAGATATATGGTGTGCCAGTCACTCAAAATGAAAACCTGCTTGATAGGCTACAGAACGTGGCGGAAAAACTGCAGCTGGAAGACTTTTCCCGTGACGACATTGTCGCTGTACATCGCCTTCCTGCCAAGAAAGACAGCGTTCCGATCATCCTGGTGCGCTTCACTAACGTAGCAACCAGAGAAAGATGGTTTAACGCTCGAAGCAAACTCAAGGTCTTGTATGAATCAAAGGTGCTGGAAAAGATCTTTTTTAATGACAACCTAACAAAAATTAACCGTGAACTGTTCTGGAAGGCCAGGAAGGTAGGAAAAGAAAAGGAGTACAAATTTGTGTGGGCAAGAGGAGGCAAAATCTTTGCTAGGAAAGAGGAGAAGGCGCCTCTTATCCGAGTAGTCTGTGAAGCAGACCTAGATCTAATACAGAATTTACTCTGATAAATGTTAATATACGTAGCTTGCGCAAATACTGGGACGAGTTTAGAACTATTGCAGAAGGTGCCATTGATTTTATAGACATTTTTGTGCTAACAGAACTTAATGTTCCAGATTCCTGCCTAGATTTGTTTACCCTGAAGGGCTACCAACCAATGTTTGCGACTCGTTTTTCACGTAGAGGGGGTGGAATCGCTGTTTTCGCCCGGGACACGTTTAACATATCTAGAATGGATATATCATTTTCACATGCTCAATGCCTAGCGTTGGAACTATGCTCCAAGTTAACGTCTCTTATGTTGCTGGCAATTTACCGGCCGCCATCAAACAGCATCAGCCGTTTTCTTCTAGAACTGGAAATAATCTTGCAGGCTAATAACACAGTAGATCAACTCTGCATAGCAGGTGATTTAAACATAGATACGCTATGTCACACTAAAACGGTTGTGGCAGATTATTTAGCTATTCTTTCAACGTTTGGCATAGAAAATGTTATTAACGCACCGTCTCGCGAAGAACCGCTGGGTGGTAGATTGGTCCAGTCGTGTCTTGATCACATAGACGTACGTACCCCTAACTGCGATCTGTCGTCAGCTGTCATTAATCAACGTTTAGCCGATCATTACTTTACTGTTTGTCGTTTCTTTGACCGTACTACTAATAAGAATCCAGGGCGCTCAACTTATGACACTGCAAAAAATAACGTGTATGTTGCTATAGTGGATCAGCGCAAATTAGATAATCTAATTGCAAACTTTGACTGGCAGGCATTATATAGGTCTAATCCCCCGGAATTAGTTTATTCTCGGTTCTGCCAGCAATTAAACAAGTTAGAACAGGCATGTAAGTGGATCATCCGCAAAAAACAAAGACGTAATCATGTCTGGTTTAATGATACTATTATGCAGGCAATTTCACATAGGGATTGGTTATGGAAACGTCGTAAACGCTCCCCTAAAAATATTGAACTACAAATCGAATATAGGACCGCAAGAAATAAGGTTGTTGCGCTTATTCGTTCCGCTAAATGTCAGTATTACCGTGAACAGTTTAAGCGAGCAGCCAGAAACACCGCCAAAACATGGTCACTGATTAATCATATCAGAGGCGTTAACAGAAATGAGTCTTCTTTTCAAGAAATATTTGCATGCAATCTTCAGGAAACCGCAGAATTGTTCAACGAACACTTCGCACGTGTGTCGCGCTCAAAATCATCCTTGCCACAAAACAGCTGTTCCTTGACGCGAACCATATCGGCGTCCGCCTATTTACCGAAGATGTCGTCAGTAGACCTTGCGCGCATAATCTTCAATTTCAAACGGAATAAACCACCGGGCCTTGATGGTATTACTGTGGCCCTGCTTCAGAGAAATTTTGAAGTTCTGGAGAATATTCTTCTTTTTATCCTTAACGGATTCTTAGAGACTGGTATGATACCAAGTACGCTAAAAACAGCGATTGTGAGGCCGGTATACAAGGGTGGCAAGAGAGAGAACCTTGAAAATTACCGACCAATTTCGATTTTGCCAATACTTTCACAAATTTTAGAAAAATTTATGCTAGAGTGCATGTCATCATTTTCGAAAAAATTCTCTGTTCTATCTGACTGGCAGTTCGGATTCATAGAAGGCCGTGGAACGATTTCACTGCTCGAAGAATTCTCGGACGAGTTATACGCTGCTTTTGAACACAATCTGTTTGCTTGCTGCCTGTTTCTAGATATTGCCAAGGCTTTCGACACAGTAAATCACGAAATATTGTTGCGAAAATTGTACCTGTACGGATTTAGAGGACCATTTCATGAATTGTTGAAAAGTTACAATATCGCTCACAAGTCGTAGCCCTCGATAACAACACAGTCATTAGCAGCCGTCAGATACTGAAAGCGGGCGTTCCCCAGGGATCTATTTTATCGCCATTACTTTTCAATCTATTTATAAATGATTTCGCATCAACAGTGTCTAATGCCTTGGTCTTTCAATACGCCGATGACACAGTTTTACTTTCAAAGCACATTTCCTACAAACATGCTGTTGCTTTACTACAAGAAAACATCTGTAATGCGAAGAACTGGTTTTCTCTGAATGGCCTTTTGATAAACCAGCAAAAAAAGAAATTAGTCTGCTTTAGAAACCCCTTGAAGACCACTGTACTGAATGAATCCATCTTTTTACACTGCCACAATGATAAAGACGGTCATTGTTCTCCAGTTTAAAGTGTCCATTGCATAAAATATCTGGGTGTTTACTTTGATGCTGACCTCACGTGGAACAGTCACTTGGCACACATTTGTAGCAAATTGCGTAGCACTGCCTGGTTACTGTTTACTGTTAAATCTTTCATACCATTATCGGTAAAAAAGGCAATCATGCACGCTCTAGCATACAGTGTTCTGAGATACGGCATCACACTGTTCGCGCACTGCTCTCAAAAGTGGCATGACCGTGTAGACACGCTCTTAAAAAGTATGTTGAAAAGTACCGCCTATGCACATTCCTTTCCACCTTCAGATAACTTATTTAATATCCTTGGTCTTCCTTCCTTTGAGCGCTTATATAAACAAACCGTTGTTCTCCGACACTTCTGGAATCCTGCGTTCAAGACAAAATCAGTTGTGGCCAGAACGCTACGTAAAGGCCAACGCTTTAAGATCCATAGATACGCGACCAGATACGGCAAAGCAAGACGCTGTGTATACGTCCCTACATTATTCAATAGCCTTCCTGATGATGTGTTATCCGCTACTTCTAAGGCAACTATTAAACGCATGATAAAAACTCTGTGAAAAGCGTTTGTGCCAGAAAACAAATGACACTTGAGATTTGTAGTTTTATTCAGTGTATTATTCAGTATTTATTAATATGTATTCAGTGTGTGTACTTTATTATGTGACTTGTATTGCCATCACTTTTCGCACGCCGATGTTGCCGGGCCTAGTCCTGCAAGTCTCCTTTTGGCTTTGACAGGCCCGATTCTGTATGTATTTCAATATGCTGTGGCAGTAAATTATTATTATTATTATTAATATTATTATATTATTATATTATTATTATTATTATTATTATTATTATTATTATTATTATTATTATTATTATTATTATTATTATTATTATTATTATTATTATTATTATTATTATTATTATTATTATTATTATTATTATTATTATTATTATTATTATTATTATTAATCATCGCAGTCGGTGGCGATTACGTTGCCCAACGCTGACACTTTGTATTTCAACAGGCGGCGCCCTGGATGCGGTTCCCCTGACACCCCGGATGCCACTATCATCTCCGAAGCTAACCGTCGAGCCGCTTCTGGCGGCAATCACCAACTTCATCTGAAAACCTGGTTTCATCGTAAAACTACTTAAGCCAACGGACATCGCGGGATCCTCTGCAGCCGGCGGCGATTACGTTGCCCAACGCTGACACTTTGTATTTCAACAGGTAGTGTGTCTTTTTCGTTGCCTGCATTCTTAATTTGAATTTGCTGCCAACTGCCCTCTGTGTACGCTCTCTACATGTTACAATGCCTAATGATACTACTGAATGTATTGCTTGCCACAGAGAAGTGCCCGATGATGGCAGCTTCATGAAATGTGCGAATTGTACGCTATCGTACCACTTAGATCAGACATGTTCCGGAATTGCACCTGGTACCTTTAATACAATGGGCCCAGCAAAAAGGGACGTGTGGGCGTGTAAAACATGCAGAGCAGCAAAAACAAAACGCGCCGGTGGTTCCGCCTATCAGGTAGATGCTTCCGAGGCTGATGAAGGTGGAGGGGAGGATTCAACTCTGCTTTTGGAGCTGCTCGAGATAAAAAAGTCTAGAATGTCTACCTGAGCTTAACAAAAAGGTTGATTCATTGCTCCTCTTAAAAGCCGAAGTTGTAAGCTTAAACCGGTCAGTTAATGAAATCGAGGACTCAGTGACTTTTATGGCAAAACAAAATGATTCCATCCTTGATGAAATGAAGACCGCCCAGGAACAAGCAACGTCTAGAGATGCAGAGATCACCGCCCTCCGAGCAACAGTTCAGGCACAAGCCGAACAGCTAGAGCACCTGCAGCTGGACATGCATGAGAGCGAGCAATACAGCCACAACATGAACTTGGAAATCCATGGTCTCCCAGAAAAAAAGAATGAAAATCTGAAGGAAGTGCTTTGTGATATCGCTGAAAAATTACACCTCCAGAATTCTTCCCTGTCGGAGGTTGAGGCGATTCATCGTCTGCCGGGCAAACGTGACTCTATTCCGAGGGTCCTTGTGCGCTTCACTTCAACTGCTGCCAGAAACAGTCTGTTCGATGCCCGAGGAAAGCTTCTACAACTCTGCGAACCTAGCTCGCTTGAAAAGATAATTTTGAACGAAAACTTGACAAGACTAAACCATGACCTATTCTGGCGTGCTAGCACTAGAGCAAAACAGATGGAGTACAAGTTTTCCTGGATGAAGCGTGGCAAGCTTTTTGTGAAAAAGAGTGAGGGATCGACTATTCTTCGAATAATCAGACATGCAGACTTAGACAACATTGTGTAGCTATCATGGCTAACACGTGCTACCAGCTACCACCCTTCCAGTCGTTCAAGGACACTTTTGGTGTAAGCGTTGATAATGATTTCACTATTGTAAATACAAATATCAGGAGCCTTCGCAAATACTGGGAAGAATTCAAGCTCATCGCTACGTCAGGAATAGGATTCGTCGATGTATTCGTGCTGACAGAAACCAATACTTCAGATACTTGCTTGCGTACATTTTAAGTGCCAGGCTATCAAAGTCGTTTAGTGACAAGGCCTCATCGTCGAGGTAGTGGAATCGCCATCTTTGTAAGTGATAAATTTGATGTAAGTAGCCAACTTCCATTGAAGGCCGGGGTTCCACGGGGCTCCATATTATCACCTCTTCTGTTCAATTTGTTCGTTAATGACTTATCTCAGGTTATTTCCAAAGGTCTGATATTTCAATACGCCGACGACACTGTTTTGCTTTCCAAGCACTTTTCTTACAACATGGCCATTACTAATCTCCAGAATAATATACAAAAAACAATGACTTTGTTCCCTAATAACTGCTTGGAGGTTAACCCGATTAAAACAAAACTCGTTTGCTTCAGATCCATGTTAAAACTAACAGCTATGGATGCGCCGGTTTTTCTACATGGTCATGGCTGTTTTCCGTGTCGATGCGTGCTGGTCGCCAATGTGAATTCTGTAAAATACTTGGGAGTCTTCTTCGACAGTGATATGTCTTGGCACAGCCAGCTATCACATGTCTGTGATAAGCTTCGGAGCGCGGCCTGGTTGTTTTTCCATATAAAATTCATTCTTACTTTTCACATAAAAAAAAAAAATTGCGCATGCTCTGGTGTACAGCAGTCTCCGATATGGCACTACTTTTTTGTTTTTTGCTCCGCCAGATGGCAAAACAGAGTTGACACTTAATTAGAAACATACTAAAAAACATAGCCTATAACGCCCCCTTCTCTGTGTCTGATAATATCTTCACAGCCCTTGGTGTTCCGTGCTTTCGAACACTCTATCTACAGACTGTAGTGGTACGACATTTCTGGGACAGCAATTTCAAAACACGAAATCAGCGTCCCGACACCTGCGTAGTTCCATTTGTTTTAAGGTGCCGGGCTCCTCAACAAGGTATGGGGAAGCGAGGCTCCGTGTTTATGTTCCCCAAATTTTTAATGACTTGCCAGAGAAAATGTTTTCCGCAACATCAAAAAAAGTGCTAAAAATCATGGTTCACTCATTGTAACACGGTTCCTATATGTCTGAAAAATGTTCATCATCAGTCACGAGTTGTTACACTACTGTTGTCTTAACTTAGGTTCCTTGCAGTTTATTTTCATTACTTGTTCATGTCACTTTTCCTAACCTTCTGCACCTTGGTCACTATTCATTTTGTGTTAGTATTGTGTTGATATTATGTTCATATTTTATGTTTATATTGCACGTCCGTATGCCGACTTTGCCGGGCCAAGTCCCTCAAGCCACTACAGGCTTTGACAGGCCCGTTTCATTGCCCTGTACACGTTATGTGCAATAAAATTATTATTATTATTATTATTATTATTATTATTATTTTACCATTAACAGAATAAGAGTAGAGAAGAGTGTGCGTTTTACGGGTAAAGTTGCCTCATTTACTCGTAAAACGCACGCTCTTCTCTACTCTTCATCTGTGAATGGTAGGCCGCTGTCCAGGTTTGATGAAATTAATGACCTCGGCGCACAGAAAATAAAGATTGATTGATTGCTTGATTGATTGATTTATTATGCTACGAATGCGCCGATTCTTCTACATGTTCACGGCAGTTTTCTCTGTCGGTGTGTACCGGTCGCCTATGTGAATTCGGTAAAATACTTGGGAGTCTTCTTCGACAGTGATATTTCTTGGCACAGCCAGCTATCACATGTCTTTGATAAGCTTCGGAGCGCGGCCTGGTTGTTTTTCTATATAAAATTCATTGTTCCTTTTCACATAAAATAAATATTGCGCATGCTCTGGTGTGCAGCATTCTCCGATATGGGATTACTGTTTTTGCTTTTTGCTCCGCCAGATCGCAAAACAGAGTTGACACTTTCTTAAGAAACATACTAAGAAACATAGCATATAACGCCCCCTTCTCTGTGTCTGATATTTTCACAGCCCTTGGTCTTCCATGCTTTGGAACACACTTTCTACAGACTGTAGTGGTACGACATTTCTGGGACAGCAATTTCAAAACACGAAATCAGCGTCCCGACACCTGTGTAGTTCCATTTGTTTTAAGGTGCCGCGCTCCTCAACAAGGTATGGGGAAGTGAGGCGCTGTGTTTATGTTCCCCAAATTTTTAATCCCTTGCCAGAGAAAGTGTTTTCCGCAACATCAAAAAAGTGCTAAAAATCGTGGTTCACTCATTGTAACACGGTTCCTATATGTCTGAAAAATGTTCATCATCAGTCACGAATTGTTACACTACTGTTGTCTCAACTTGGTTCCTTGCAGTTTATTTGCATTACTTGTTCATGTTACTTTTCCTAACCTTCTGCACCTTGGTCACTATTCATTTTGTGTTAGTATTGTGTTGATATTATGTTCATATTTTATGTTTATATTGCACGTCCGTCTGCCGACTTTGTCGGGCCAAGTACCTCAAGCCACTAGAGGCTTTGACAGGCCCGTTTCATTGCCGTGTACATGTTATGTGCAATAAAAGACTTATTATTATTATTATTATTATTATAATTATTATTATTATTATTATTATTATTATTATTATTATTATTTCAACATCGGTTTTCTTGCAAAACTTCCAGCTCTCGTCCCAGGCGGAGTAACTCACTGCAGCTTCCTTCTCTTAGCTGCCGTCGCGTGAGGGCAGATATAATTTTCTTGTATAAACTTCTTCATGGTCACATTCTATGCCCTCAGCTCCTAGCGCGTATCCTTTTGCGTGTACCGCGAAAGAGCATAAGGGAATTCAGACCATTCCAAGTTTCTGCGCTCCTGCACTACCTCTCCCCTCTGGACAGAATGCAAAAGTTGTTCAATTCTCTTTGTCCTCACCTTGACATATTCGAAAATTCTCTCCCTTCTTTTATATTGGATGTCCGTGACGTTCCACTTTGAGCACTCTTTTTCTCATACATAACTTCCCCTTTCATGCATTTTGACTTTACTACACTTGTGCATTTGCACTGGTATTATATTGTTTTTTTTTCTCCTTAATTGTTCATCACGTCTACTTGTTTTCATTAATGTTATTTCTTTAATACTGTGTACTCACGCCTGATTGTCTGTAACGCGTTCACTAATTACATTTCTTATTGTGTATGATTGTATTTCTAGCTTGTATTTCAGAGATCTCTTATTCGTTCATATTAGCATTGGCTTTATTCTTGTTTGTATTTTGATATATGCTGTACTTAGCTGTTATCGGTCGTTCTTGTGTTCATTCTCTTTGTTTATTGTTTTATTAGTTATTTATATGTCTGTTGCCTGTTCTAGCTGTTTTCATTTACCGCTGTTCGCGCTGTTTCCTTGTTCTCGCCTTTTTGTTTCATGCTTGCTGTCGCGCCTAGTTTATGTGTCTTTTTTTTCTATCGCCTTGACTGCTGCATTACCTCCCCTGAGTGTCTTCCTTTGTAGTGAAATAAATGTACATTTTGTGCGTGTGAATGGTGTACCAGCACCAAGACCTTTGGGTTGTTCCTGGGCACCGAAAAAATAAAGATTGATAGATTGATTATTATTATTATTATTATTATTATTATTATTATTATTATTATTATTATTATTATTATTATTATTTTTATTATTATTATTATTATTATTATTATTATTATTATTATTATTATTATTATTATTATTATTATTATTATTATTATTATTATTATTATTATTATTATTATTATTATTATTATTATTATTATTATTATTATTATTATTGGACAGTCGGTGGCAGCGAGCTCGGCAAGCACACATCTGCTATCGTTCGACAGTGCAAAGCAAAAACTTTCTCCCAGAACCATTGTGACAACCCTGTGCTGTAAGCGGCAGGTTAAGAGGGGTGGACACTTCGTCCGCGGGGCAGTCGGTGGCAGCGAGCTCCGCCACCACATTTCTGCTACCGTTCAACAGTGCAAAGCGGGAACCTTCTCCCAGAACCATCGTGACAACCGTGTGCTGCAAGCCACAAGTTAAGAGGGGCGGACACTTCGTCCGCGGTGCAGTTGGTAGCAGCGAGCTATTCCAGCACATTTCTGCTATCGCGGAAACCTTCTACCAGAACCATCGTGAAAACCCTTTGCTGCGAGCCACAAGTTCAGAGGGGCAGACACTTCGTCCGCGGTGCAGTCGGTGGCAACGAGCTCCGCCAGCACATTTCTGCTATCGTTGGACAGGTAGTGTGAGTTTGATCTTGCTCCATAGACCCACTTCATTATCACTATCTGTTAAGTTGTCTGAGCTTTTGTACCGGTAATGGCTGATGATTGTCTTGTCTGCCAGAAGCCATTACCTGACCTTGGCCGCTTCCTGAGATGTCCAGACTGTAAAGAGCCGTAACACTTGGGACAGAACTGTTCAGGAATCGCTCCAAATACATTCAATACGATGGGACCGCAGAAAAAAGTTGTATGGGTGTGCAAAACCTGCCGTACCAGCAGAAAATGCAGAAGTTCGACTTCACAGGCACTACAGTCGACCGACAGCGGGGACCTTCAAAACTGGTAGGAGAACTAAAAGAGATAAAACGAAATGTAGAACACCTACCAGAGCTGCTTGTCAAAGTTGACTCGTTGCTTTTGTTAAAAGTAGATTTCAGTAAGCTTTGTACCACTGTCAATGAGTTGGAAGATTCTGTAACGCTGATGTCAGCAAATTATGATGTGGTCCTACAACTTAAAGTGGATAAAGAAGAAGCGTCGGCTTACAAGAAAGAAATACATGAATTGCAGGAAAAGGTGGTTGATCAGGAGGCCTTGATTCAAAGACTACAGCAGGGGCTGAATGATACCGACCAACATAGTCTGAACTTGAATAGAGAAATCCATGGCTTGTCATTTAAACAGAAAGAAAACCTGTTTGAAGCCCTCAATTCTCTGGCAGAGGAACTTGATCTTCTTAAGCCTACTAAAGGGGGAGTTGTGGATGTCCACCGTCTTCCAAGCAAAAATAAAGGATCGCCGATGGTCTTGGTGATTCTCATCAGTAGCGGTTCGAGAACACTGGTTTGCAGCGCGTAGCAAGCTTCGGAGAATTTTCGAGGCGAAATCGTTGCCGGAGCTCCAGTTCAATGAAAATCTGACTGAGATGAACAGGAGGTTATTTTGGCTCGTGAGAAATGCAGGGAAGAAAAACGTCTATAAGTACGATTGGGTTAGAGGCGGCAAAGTGTACGTAAAGAAGGATGAAGCAGCAACGCTCATCCAAGTTACCTGTGACTCTGACACAAACAAGATAAAATTCGTGACCTTTCTGTACCCAGCCAATTGGAATCTTCAGACTTTTCTGCCTTTAAAATGAACCTTGGGCGAAGAGAAGATCAGGAGTTCACACTTGTAAATTTTAATGTTCGTAGCCTTTGTAAATTTTGGGACCAATTCAAGCTTGTAGCGCAAGATGCCACAGGCTTTGTCGACATCTTTGTTCTTACTGAGATAAATGTGCCATCTTGCTGTTTAGGCATGTTCGCCGTGAAAGGCTACCGGCCGAGTTTTGTTACGCGTCCTACACGCCGCGGAGGAGGAATTGCTGTATTCGTCAATGAAAAGTACGATGTTTGTCCTATTGACATCACTTTTACACATGCGGAATGCTTAGCATTAGAAGTGAATCTACTGCATGCATCTCTGACATTATTGGCTGTATATAGACCACCCTCTAATAGCGTAACTCGTTTTGTAATCGAACTTGAAGAGATACTTCTTCAGCACAAAGGAGATGAGTTGTTCTGCTTGGCATGTGACCTGAACAACGATATCTTATGCCTAAGTAAACTTCGGTCGCTGATTACTTATCGTCACTCTCCGCATGTTGAATTGAAATCGTGATTAATTCCCCCACACGTGAAGACCTAATGAACGGTAGACTGGTGAAGTCTCGTCTGGACCACATTGCTGTACGCGCACCGATTCACAACTTGACCTCGAGCATCATCACACAACGGCTGGCCGACCATTATTTCACTGCTTCTCGTTTTTCTGCTCAATCGAAGGTTCAGATAGCTACACTAGAATGTTGCGGTGATTCCAAGAAGATACCAGTGTCTTTGTTAGTTGAAAGGAAACTCGATAATCTTGTAGCAACATTCAAATAGGCATCTTTAATAGAAGACAAACCATTGGCAAAAGTTTACGTAAAGATATGTCATAAGGTTGCTGAGTTCAGATACATTTCTACGCGTACGGTTACTCGTAAAATCAGGCAGAATCACAAGTGGCTAAGCCCTGAAATTATGCGAGCGATCGCAAACAGAGACTTGCTTTGGAAACGTTGTAAACGTAATCCCAGAAATGCAGACTTCCGTTCGGATTACAGGGCTGCTAGAAATAGAGTGGTAGCAGTTAATAGATCTAAACGGCGCAGGTATTTTCAAGCAGATCGAACGATCTGTCAGATATCTTGCAAAGATGTGGTCATTGATTAACTACCTTTGTGGAAACGAAGCAAACTCGCTTTGCTCGGACGCTTTAAAAAATGATTCTGTATCAAAAGCTAACGACTTCAATAAACATTTTCCGCTCGCGACGGAAAAGGCAGCAGCTCGAGAAGAGGTTAAGTGCACACTAAAAGAATGTTTATCAGTTTCAGCATATCTTCCAAGGCTCTCAAAGGACGATCTTGAAAGGATAGTATTCAGCTTCAGACAAAAAAAGCCGGCAGAAATAGATGGCATATCAGCCTCATTGTTACAACAGAATTTTCTTGCTTTTTCGAACATCCTACCTTTTTGTTGAACGGATTTTTGGAAAGCGCGGTTATTTCGGAGGGCTTGATAACAGCTATCGTTGCATCGCTTTTCAAGGGGGACAGAGAGATGCTTGTGAAAACTACCGACCCATCTCCATACTGCCAATTTTGCCACAAATACAGGAAAAATTTCTGCTTGAATGCATGACGTCTTTTTTCAATAAATTCTCGGTAATTTCGGATCTTCAGTTTGGGTTTGTTACAGGGAGGGGCACTACAGCACTTCTCGAGGAATTCGCTGATGAACTCTTCACTGCATTTGATGAAAACATGTTCAGTTGTGCCCTCTTTCTCGATGTTCAGAAAGCTTTTGATATCGTGAACCATAATATTTTGTTGCAGAAATTGCATCTGTTGGGCTTCCGCGGCCTATTTATGATTTTCTCAAAAGTATTCTGTATGGACGCGCCCAAGTTGTCGGACTAAACTGCCAAAAACAACATAGCGGGAGGCTGCCACTGAGGGCAGGTGTACCCCAGGGGTCAATTTTATCTCCATTGCTCTTTAATTTATATACAAATGACTTGAGTTTGATGGTGTCCAAGTGCTCAATTTTCCAGTACGCGGATGACACAGTTTTGTTAGCAAACCACATTAATTATGAGACCGCGGTGAATTTGTTGCAGGAAAACATAAATTATGTGATGAAATGGTTTGCTGAGAACAGCATTTCAGTGAACACAAAGAAAACAAAGAGCAAGTGTTCGAGAAATCCTTTAAAAACATCACTTATAATTAGCCGGTATTTTTGTATGAGCATGTTTTAGGTCACTGTCAACCGGTGGAATATGTAAAACTCGTACAAATACCTGGGTGTGGTCTTCGACGGCTGCTTATCATGGCATGAACACTTAGCTTACGTATGTTCGAAGCTTCGTAAGGCTTCATGGTTACTATTTATGTGAAATCTGGCGCCCTTGGCCGTGAAAAAAATTATTACGCATGCGCTCGCATATAGTGTCCTTAGGTATGGCATCACTGTTTATGGTTCGTGTCCTTCCCTTTGGCATGACCGTTTGAATACGCTCTTGAAATACATGTTAAACTCCATTGCATATAATTCGCCTCTGCCATCCCAAGCTAACCTTTTTCAATGGCTCAGTCTCCCATCATTTCGCTCTTTATTTGTTCAAACTGTCGTTCGTCGCCATTTTTGGAATTCCAACTTTTTAGGGATGAATGTTTCGAGTAGAAAGTTGCGGAAGACAACTTGTTATTTTGTACTGCGGAGTTCAACGTGGTATGGTAGATCAAGACGCTGCGTTTATGTGCCTGAAATCTTTAATGAATTGCCTGAGAACTTTTTGAAGTGACCTCTTTGCGGAACCTGAAGATGCACTTGAAAGCTTAATGTTGACCGCGGTGGCTCTTTGTTTATTACGAAAATGCGCGTGATTCTGTTTTGTTCTGTTCCCTTTTTGCATAATACTAATCTTGGAGCTCTATTCGGGAATTTTGTAATAATTTAACTTAAGTGTTCTTCGTAGCGATGAGTGTTTTCTATTTTTCTCCTGCCATTTTGTCGCCTTGCTTTGACTGCCAGGCTCAGTCCGGCATGCCTCTTGTTGGCTTTGACGGGCATGAACCTCATTTGTACTTTATACAAAGTAGCAATAAAGACTATTATTATTATTATTATTGTGTTCGTACTCACCTTGATATATTCGAAAATTCTCTCCCTTCCTTTATATTGGATGTCCGTGACGTTCCACATTGAGCACTCTTGTTCTCATACATAACTTCCCATTTCATGCATTTTGTCTTTACTACACTTGGGCATTTGCACCGGTATTGTATTGTTTTTTTTCTTCTTAATTTTTCATCACGTCTACTTGTTTTCATTAATATTATTTCTTTGTACTGTGTACTCACACCTGATTGTCTGTAACCCGTTCACTAATTACATTTCTTATTGTGTATGATTCTAATTCTAGCTTGTATTTCAGAGGTTTCTTATTCGTTCATATTAGTATTGGCTTTATTCTTGATTGTATTTTTCTATATGCTGTACTAGGCTGTTATCGGTCGTTCTTGTGTTCATTCTCTTTGTTTATTGTTTCATTAGTTATTTATATGTCTGTTGCCTGTTCTAGCTGTTTTCATTTACCGCTGCTCTCGCTGTTTTCTTGTTTTCGCTTTTTTGCTTCATGCTTGCTGTCACGCCAAGTTTATATGTCTTTTTTTTCTATCGCCTTGACTGCTGCATTACCTCCCCTGAGTGTCTTCCTTTGTGGTGAAATAAATTGACATTTTGTGCGCGTGAATAGTGTACCAGCATGAAGACCTTTGGGTTGTACCTGGGCACCGAAATATAAAGATTGATTATTATTATTATTATTATTATTATTATTATTATTATTATTATTATTATTATTATTATTCATATTATTATTATTATTATTATTATTATTATTATTATTATTATTATTATTATTATTATTATTATTATTATTATTATTATTATTATTATAGGCAACATGGCGCCCAGTAAGGACGCATGTGTGCTGTGCTCCCGCCCGTTTTTTGGTAAGCAGCAGTTTTTTCGTTGTGCCGCCTGCAACAAACGTGTACACGCGAAGTCTGTCACTTGGAGTGACGACGAGCTGCAGCTTTTGAAGTCCGGCAAGCGTGCAATCTGTGTTTGTCGTCTTGCGGTGGTGCTAAGCCTAGCGACGGTGGCGTGTCAGCGGCTGCATTCCTTTCTTCCACGGCCCACCAGCCCCAACACCCGACCGACCCGACCGGTTCCCTCGCTTCCTCCCCGACGGGCGAACCTGACAGTGCGCTTGCCTCGCTTAGGGCTCTCCTCCTCGACGCACTTGAGGGAATCTCGTTTCTGAGCGACGAGGTCGCCCAGCTCCGGGAGGAGAATGAGCGCCTTCGTGGTGACAACTCGCGGGCGCTCGCTCTCCAGGCCGAGGTCGTTGCCTCTCTGCGGGCTGATGTTCGCAGCTTACGCGAGGAGCTTGCGAGGCGCCCTGCTTCATCGCAGCGTGATCCGCCTTTCGTCGAGCCCCTGTCCGCGAGCAGTCCTTCCCGTATGTACCAGCCATCCAAGAGCTACTCTGCTGCCCTTCACTGTGGGATGGCACCCGTTGATTTGGCCACCTGCCTGACATCTGTATCTGTTCCCCCGCTTATAGTTAATTCGCATGAGGCACAGAAGAAGCACCGAAGCCCAGCCATCACTGGCTCGTCGAGCTCATCCATTCTGAATGTCGCCAGACCTCAGAAGCGCCCGAAGGCTATTTTCGTCTCCAAGCTGTGCCCTGAGACAACGTCGGCTGATCTGACGAACCATCTGAAGTCCGTGAACGTCACCCCCCTTTCCTTCCGGCAGTTGAAAACGAAATATGACTCTTACTCGTCCTTCTACCTCACAGTCAGCGCGGAATTTTACGATCAGCTTGTTGACCCTTCGATGTGGCCTACAGGCTGCATCCTCAAGGCTTTTCGTGGAAAGCTCCTGGATGGTATGTTGCATTCTTCCGAGCTGACGGCTTATCGCAGTCAACCCTAACTTGGATATATATTACCAAAATGCCCGAAGTCTTCGGACTAAGGGACCTGTATTTTTTTCTAATGTATTAGCCTCTTGCTATTCGGCTGTTGTAATTACTGAGACCTGGCTGTCTAGCGAAGTCAACTCAGGTGACTTCTTTCCTAATAACTATTCTGTTTTTCGAAGTGACCGCCCTGAATCAGCTTCTAAACAAAAGGGAGGGGGAGTGCTCATTGCTATTGACAGTTCCGTGCAGTGCGTTCGGCGTTCCGACCTGGAAACCATCGAAGAATCTGTCTGGTTAGAGCTCACTTTAACTCGACATCAAAAACTCTTATTGACAGCTTTCTACATTTCCCCTAATCTGTCTCCTCCTGCCTACGATGATGTACTGCATTCTATCGAATATGTTATTACTTCTCATAGCAAGCACAAACTGCTCATTTTAGGAAATTTTAATACTCCAGGTATTAACTGGAATACCTTTACATATTCTCACAACAATCATTATGTAGTTAGTGAGTGCAACCGGCTTTTAGATTTCATAGCTTTTAACACCTTGCAGCAACACAATTTAATTGAAAACTGTTGTGGTAATGTTCTTGACATTTGTTTATCTAATTTTGAAAATGTTCGAGTCTCGTCATCTGACATCTCACTTACTCGCTGTGACAAATTTCATCCTCCAATTCTAATAACGGCTTCGATTTCTGTCCCACCTTCTGCTAATTCAAATCGAGCGGGGAATTCCCCCCGTTTGGCTTACGCACTTGGCGACTATGTTGGTCTCTTCGGTTTCTTCTCTTCTGTCGACTGGTCTGTTTTAAGCGAAATCAGCGATGTTGACGAACAAGTCAGTCGCTTCACTGAAATAGTTCTCAATGGCATGCGCCAGTACATACCTCTGCACACTCCTACTCGCAGGAAGTTTCCGTTCTGGTTTTCCAAGGAACTTAGAACAGCGCTGAAACTTAAGGAGCAGGCCCACCATAAAGCGAAACGCCGTGGGCTGGATACATGGGCAGATGAATTTCGCCGCTTGCGTTCCCTTTGCAAACGCGTGTACAAGCGGGATCATGAGTCCTATCTTGATTATTTAGAGAATAGTGCCTCTAATCGTCCTACTGAATCCTGGCGATACGTTCGCAAACGCTCGAATAAATCTGATAGTCATATTCACTTAGTTGACTCTCATGGGAATGAAATTCGGAATGTCGCTGACGGCTTTGCTCAACACTTTTCCTCCGTGTACAAATCTCCACGTTGCGATTCCGTATGCCTTCCAGCTGGCGCACATAATTCCGTTCTTCTCTACGAGAAGTTAGTAAGTGAGAGTCTTAAGTGTTTGAAACCATCTTTGTCCCCTGGACCTGATGGCATTCCAGCCGCCATAATAAAAGCCTTCAATTGTACCTTCGTCTCTGTTTTAACCACGATATTTAATAACTGTTTGAAAAATTCTGCTTTTCCCCGCGTGTGGAAAACGGCGCGTGTTTTCCCTGTCTTCAAATCAGGAAACAAATCTGATGTTTGGAACTACCGCCCCATTTCTCTTCTTTGTGCAACCTCTAAGCTTTTTGAATTAGCTTTGCACAAAGTACTTTCCTTCCACCTCAAACATGTAATCATTCATAATCAGCATGGTTTCATAAAAGGTCGTTCTACTACAACTAACCTTGTGACTTTTATGACGTATACATCAGCTGAAGTCCTTCAGAGGAGTCAGATAGACGCTGTGTACTGTGATTTGAGCTAAGCTTTCAACGTTGTTACTCACTCATTACTTCTTCAAAAGCTTCTGCTGTTTGAGATCGACGTTTCAATTGTAGCCCTCCTACGCAACTATCTTCTTGATCGGTCCTGCTTTGTCAGTGTAAATGGACAGACCTCATTTGTTTACACTCCAACCAGCGGAGTTCCTCAGGGCTCGGTATTAGGCCCGCTTCTGTTCTCTGTTTTTATCAATGACGTTTCCTCCGTGGTCAAAAACTCCTCATTTCTCCTTTATGCGGACGATATAAAAATGTTCAAGGCAATACATACTCTTCACAATTGCTTGTTACTGCAATCGGACATATCCGCCTTCTCTTATTAGTGCTTGAAGAATGGGCTCACTCATAATTCATCTAAAACCAAGGTTGTCTCATTTACGCGTAAAACGCACAGTCTTCTCTACTCTTATTCTGTGAATTGTAGGCCGCTGCCCAGGGTTGATGAAATTAATGACCTCGGCGTACTTTTCGACCGTAGCCTCAGCTTCTCCTCTCATACAAAACGCATTGCTCTACGGGCTATGCGTACACTCGGCTTCATCTGCAGGCTTTCGAGAGAGTTTCGATCCCAACTCCCTTTCTTAAAGCTCTACCTCTCCACATGCTTGCCGCTTTTGGAATATGCGTCTGTTGTTTGGAGCGGCACTTGCCAGTCGAACTGTGAAAAAATCGACAGAGTTCAGCTAAAGTTTTTACGCATATTTCAACATCGGTTTTCTTGCAAAACTTCCAGCTCTCGTCCCAGACGGAGTAACTCACTGCAGCTTCCGTCTCTTAGCTGCCGTCGCCTGAGGGCAGATATAATTTTCTTGTATAAACTTCTTCATGGTCACATTCTATGCCTTCAGCTCCTAGCGCGCATCCTTTTGCGTGTACCGCGAAAGAGCATAAGGGAATTCAGACCATTCCAAGTTTCTGCGCTCCTGCACTCCCTCTCCCCTCTGGACAGAATGCAAAAGCTGTTTAATTCTCTTTGTCCCCACCTTGATATATTCGAGAATTTTCTCCCTTCCTTTATATTGGATGTCCGTGACGTTCCACTGTGAGCATTCTTTTTCTTATACATAACTTCCCCTGTCATGCATTTCGTCTTTACTACACTTGTGCATTTGCACCGGTATTATATTGTTTTTTTTTCTTCTTAATTGTTCATCACGTCTACTTGTTTTAATTAATAATATTTATTTATACTGTGTAGTCACGCCTGATTGTCTGTAACCCGTTCACTAATTACATTTCTTATTGTGTAGGATTCTATTTCTAGCTTGTATTTCAGAAGTTTCATATTCGCTCATATTAGTATTAGCTTTATTCTTGATTGTATTTTGCTATATGCTGTACTTGGCTGTTATCAGACGTTCTTGCGTTCATTCTCTTTATTTATTGATCCATTAGTTATTTACATGTCCGTTGCCTGTTCTAGGTGTTTTCATTTACCGCTGTTCTCGCTGTTTTCTTGTTTTCGCTTTTTTGCTTCATGCTTGCTGTCACGCCTAGTTTATGTGTCTATTTTTTTTCTGTCGCCTTGACTGCTGCATTACCTCCCCTGAGTGTCTTCCTTTGTGGTGAAATAAATTTACATTTTGTGCGTGTGAATGGTGTACCAGCACCAAGACCTTTGGGTTGTTCCTGGGCACCGAAAAATAAAGAATTATTATTATTATTATTATTATTATTAATATTATTATTATCTCGTTTCTGAGCGACGAGGTCGCCCAGCTGCGGGAGGAGAATGAGCGCCTTCGTGGTGACAACTCGCGGGCGCTCGCTCTCCAGGCCGAGGTCGTTGCCTCTCTGCGGGCTGATGTTCGCAGCCTACGCGAGGAGCTTGCGAGGCGCCCTGCTTCATCGCAGCGTGATCCGCCTTTCGTCGAGCCCCTGTCCGCGAGCAGTCCTTCCCGTATGCTCCAGCCATCCAAGAGCTACTCTGCTGCCCTTCACAGTGGGATGGCACCCGTTGATTTGGCCACCTTCCCGACATCTGTAACTGTTCCCCCACTTAATTCGCCTGAGGCGCAGAAGCAGCACCGTAGCCCAGCCATCAATGGCTCGTCGAGCTCATCCAGTCTGAACGTCGCCAGACCACAGAAGCGCCCGAAGGCTATTTTCGTCTCCAAGCTGTGCCCCGAGACAACGTCGGCTGATTTAACGAACCATCTGAAGTCCGTGAACGTCACCCCCCTTTCCTGCCGGCGGTTGAAAACGAAATATGACTCCTACTCGTCCTTCTACCTCACAGTCAGCGCGGAATTCTACGATCAACTTGTTGACCCTTCGATGTGGCCTACGGGCTGCATCTTCAAGGCTTTTCGTGGAAAACTCCTGGATGGTATGTTACATCCTTCCGAGCTGACGGTTGATTGCAGTCAACCCTAACTTGGATATATATTACCAAAATGCCCGAGGTCTTCGGACTAAGGGACCTGTATTTTTTTCCAATGTTTTAGCCTCTTGTTATTCGGCTGTTGTAATTACTGAGACCTGGCTGTCTAGCGAAGTTAACTCAGGTGACTTCTTTCCTAATAACTATTCTGTTTTTCGAAGTGACCGCCCTGAATCAGCTTCTAAACAAAAGGGAGGAGGAGTGCTCATTGCTATTGACAGTTCCGTGCAGTGCGTTCGGCGTTCCGACCTGGAAACCATCGAAGAATCTGTCTGGTTAGAGCTAACTTTAACTCGACATCAAAAACTCTTATTGGCAGCTTTTTATATTTCCCCTAATCTGCCTCCTCCTGCCTACGATGATGTACTACATTCTATTGAATATGTTATCACTTCTCATAGCAAGCACAAACTGCTCATTTTAGGGGATTTTAATACTCCAGGAATTAACTGGAATACCTTTACATATTCACACAACAATCATTATGTAGTTAGTAAGTGCAACCGGCTTTTAGATTTCATAGCTTTTAACACCTTGCAGCAACACAATTTAATTGAAAACTGTTGTGGTAATGTTCTTGACATTTGTTTATCTAATTTTGAAAATGTTCGTGTCTCGACATCTGACATCTCACTTACTCGCTGTGACAAATTTCATCCTCCAATTCTAATAACGGCTTCGGTTTCTGTCCCACCTTCTGCTAATTCAAATCGTGAGGGGAATTCCCCCCGTTTCGTTTATGCACTTGGCGACTATGTTGGTCTCTTCGGTTTTTTCTCTTCTGTCGACTGGTCCGTCTTAAACGAAATCAGCGATGTTGACGAACAAGTCAGTCGCTTCACTGAAATAGTTCTCAATGGTATGCGCCAGTACATACCTGTGCGCACTCCTACTCGTAGCAAGTTTCCGTTCTGGTTTTCCAAGGAACTTAGAACAGCGCTGAAACTTAAGGAGCGGGCCCACCATAAAGCGAAACGCCCTGGGCTGGATACATGGGCAGATGAATTTCGCCGCTTGCGTTTCCTTTGCAAACGCCTGTACAAGCGTGATCATGAGTCCTATCTTGAATATTTAGAGAATAGTGCCTCTAATCGTCCTACTGAATTCTGGAGATACGTTCGCAAACGCTCGAATAAATCTGATAGTCATATTCACTTAGTTGACTCTCATGGGAATGAAATTCGGAACGTCGCTGACGGCTTTGCTCAACACTTTTCCTCCGTGTACAAATCTCCACGTTGCGATTCCGTATGCCTTCCAGCTGGCGCACCTAATTCCGTTCTTCTTGACGAGAAGTTAGTAAGTGAGAGTCTTAAGTGTTTGAAACCATCTTTGTCCCCTGGACCTGATGGCATTCCAGCCGCCATAATAAAAGCCTTCAATAGTACCTTCGTCCCTGTTTTAACCACGATATTTAATAACTGTTTGAAAAATTCTGCCTTTCCCCGCGTGTGGAAAACGGCGCGTGTTTTCCCTGTCTTCAAATCAGGAAACAAATCTGATGTTTCGAACTACCGCCCCATTTCTCTTCTTTGTGCAACCTATAAGCTTTTTGAATTAGCTTTGCACAAAGTACTTTCCTTCCACCTCAAACATGTAATCATACATAATCAGCATGGTTTCATAAAAGGTCGTTCTACTACAACTAACCTTGTGACTTTTATGACGTATACATCAGCTGAAGTCCTTCAGAGGAGTCAGGTAGACGCTGTGTACTGTGATTTGAGCAAAGCTTTCGACGTTGTTACTCACTCATTACTTCTTCAAAAGCTTCTGCTGCTTGAGATCGACGTTTCAATTGTAGCCCTCTTACGCAACTATCTTCTTGATCGGTCCCGCTTTGTCAGTGTAAATGGACAGACCTCATTTGTTTACACTCCAACCAGCGGAGTTCCTCAGGGCTCGGTATTAGGCCCGCTTCTGTTCTCTGTTTTTATCAATGACGTTTCCTCCGTGGTCAAAAACTCCTCGTTTCTCCTTTATGCGGACGATATAAAAATGTTCAAGGCAATACATACTCTTCATGATTGCTTGTCATTGCAATCGGACATATCCGCCTTCTCTGATTGGTGCTTGAAGAATGGGCTCACTCTCAATTCATCTAAAACCAAGGTTGTCTCATTTACGCGTAAAACGCACAGTCTTCTCTACTCTTATTCTGTGAATGGTAGGCCGCTGCCCAGGGTTGATGAAATTAATGACCTCGGCGTACTTTTCGACCGTAGCCTCAGCTTCTCCTCTCATACAAAACGCATTGCTCTACGGGCTATGCGTACACTCGGCTTCATCTGCAGGCTTTCGAGAGAGTTTCGATCCCAACTCCCTTTCTTAAAGCTCTACCTCTCCATATGCTTGCCGTTTTTGGAATATGCGTCTGTTGTTTGGAGCGGCACTTGCCAGTCGAACTGTGAAAAAATCGACAGAGTTCAGCTAAAGTTTTTACGCATATTTCAACATCGGTTTTCTTGCAAAACTTCTAGCTCTCATCCCAGACGGAGTAACTCACTGCAGCTTCCTTCTCTTAGCTGCCGTCGCGTGAGGGCAGATATAATTTTCTTGTATAAACTTCTTCATGGTCACATTCTATGCCCTCAGCTCCTAGCGCGTATCCTTTTGCGTGTACCGCGAAAGAGCATAAGGGAATTCAGACCATTTCAAGTTTCTGCGCTCCTGCACTCCCTCTCCCCTCTGGACAGAATGCAAAAGTTGTTTAATTCTCTTTATCCTCAACTTGATATATTCGAAAATTCTCTCCCTTCCTTTATATTGAATGTCCGTGACGTTCCACTTTGAGCACTCTTTTTCTCATACATAACTTCCCCTTTCATGCATTTTGTCTTTACTACACTTGTGCGTTTGCACCGGTATTATATTGTTTTTTTCTCTCCTTAATTGTACATCACGTGTACTTGTTTTCATTAATATTATTTCTTTAATACTGTGTACTCACGCCTCATTGTCTGTAACGCGTTCACTAATTACATTTCTTATTGTCTATGATTGTATTTCTAGCTTGTATTTCAGAGATCTCTTATTCGTTCATATTAGTATTGGCTTTATTCTTGTTTGTATTTTGATATATGCTGTACTTGGCGGTTATCGGTCGTTCTTGTGTTCATTCTCTGTGTTTATTGTTTTATTAGTTATTTATATGTCTGTTGCCTGTTCTAGCTGTTTTCATTTACCGCTGTTCTCGCTGTTTCCTTGTTCTCGCTTTTTTGTTTCATGCTTGCTGTCGCGCCTAGTTTATGTGTCTTTTTTTTCTATCGCCTTGACTGCTGCATTACCTCCCCTGAGTGTCTTCCTTTGTAGTGAAATATACATTTTGTGCGTGTGAATGGTGTACCAGCACCAAGACCTTTGGGTTGTTCCTGGGCACCGAAAAAATAAAGATTGATTGATTGATTGATTGATTATTATTATTATTATTATTATTATTGATATTATTATTATTATTATTATTATTATTATTATTATTATTATTATTATTATTATTATTATTATTATTATTATTATTATTATTATTATTATTATTATTATTATTATTATTATTATTATTATTATTATTATTATTATTATTATTATTATTATTATTATTATTATCGCAGTCGGCGGCGATTACGTTGCCCAACGCTGACACTTTGTATTTGAACAGGCGGTGCCCTGGATGCGGTTCCCCTGATACCCCGGATGCCACTATCACCTTCGTCGAAGCTAACCGTCCTGCCACTTCTGGTGGCAATCACCAACTTCATCTGAAACCCTGGTTTCATCGTAAAACTACTTAAGCCAACGGACATCGCGGGATCCTCTGCAGTCCGCGGCCATAACGTTGCCCAACGCTGACACTTTGTATTTCAACAGGTAGCTTGTCTTTTTCGTTGCCTGCATTCTTAATTTGAAATTGCTGCCGACTGCCCTCTGTGTAAGCTCTCTACATGTTGCAATGCCTAATGATACTACTGAATGTATTGCTTGCCACAGAGAAGTGCCCGATGATGGCAGGTTCATGACCTGTGCGAATTGTACGCTATCGTACAACTTAGATCAGACATGTTCCGGAATTGCACCTGGTACCTTTAATACAATGGGCCCAGCAAAAAGGGACGTGTGGGTGTATAAAACATGCAGAGCAGCAAAAGAACGCGCTGGTGGTTCCGCCTCTCAGGTAGATGCTTCCGAGGCTGATGAAGGTGGAGGGGAGGATTCAACTCTGCTTTTGGAGCTGCTTGAGATAAAAAAGAGTCTAGAATGTCTGCCTGAGCTTAACAAAAAGGTTAATTCATTGTTCCTCTTAAAAGCCAAATTTGTCAGCTTAACCCGGTCAGTTCATGAACTCGAGGACTCGGTGACTTTTATGGCAAAACAAAATGATTCCATCCTTGATGAAATGAAGACCGCCAAGGAACAAGCAACGTCTAGAGATGCAGAGATCACCGCCCTCCGAGCAACAGTTCAGGCACAAGCCGAACAGCTAGAGCACCTGCAGCTGGACATGCATGAGAGCGAGCAATACAGCCACAACATGAACTTGGAAATCCATGGTCTCCCAGAAAAAGAAAATGAAAATCTGAAGGAAGTGCTTTGTGATATCGCTGAAAAATTACACCTCCAGAATTTTTCCCTGTCGGAGGTTGAGGCGATTCATCGTCTGCCGGGCAAACGTGACTCTATTCCGAGGGTCCTTGTGCGCTTCACTTCAACTGCTGCCAGAAACAATCTGTTCGATGCCCGAGGAAAGCTTCTACAACTCTGCGAAGCTAGTTCGCTTGAAAAGGTATTTTTGAACGAAAACTTGACAAGACTAAACCGTGACCTATTCTGGCGTCCTAGGATTAGAGCAAAGCAAATGGTGTACAAGTTCGCCTGGGCAGACTTCCAGACTTGGACAACATTGTGTAGCTATCATGGCTAACACGTGCTGCCAGCTACCACATTTGTAGTCTTTCAAGGACACTTTTGGTGTAAGCGTTGATAATGATATCACTATTGTAAATACAAATCTCATGAGCCTTCGCAAAAACTGGGAAGAATTCAATCTGGTCGCTACGTCAGGAATGGGATTCGTCGATGTATTCGTGCTGACAGAAATCAATACTTCAGACGCTTGCTTGCGTACAATTTCAGTGCCAGGCTATCAAAGTCGTTTTGAGACAAGGCCTCATCGTTGAGGTTGTGAAATCGCCATCTTTGTAAGTGATAAATTTGATGTTTCATCAATGGACGTGAACTTCCCGCATGCGGAATGTTTAGCGCTGAAGATAACTTGCGGCGTCCGGTGTTTATGTTTGTTGGCTGTATATCGGCCACCATGCGCTAGTATCACCCGATTTTTTCTAGACCCCGAAGAGATATTGCACCCCTGGAATTCCGTGGAAGAAATATGTTTAGTGGGCGACTTAAACATAAATACATTGTGCCTTACAATGGGCACCGTTTCCGATTACTTGTCTGTCCTGCCCTCATGTGGTTAAATAAATACGACCACAGTTCCTACTGATGAAGAAATGGTTAGCGATCATCTAACTAGTTCATGTATAGACCACATTGTCTTACGTGCTCCTAACTACGCGTTTGCCTCCTGTGTTATATTACAGCGCTTTCCGGATCACTATCTGGTTGGTTGTCGTTCGTCTCCATCATTTCCTTTATCAAATGCTTCACGAAACGCTGTTCCAAATAACCTCACCTATATTACAATAGCTGACCATAGAGTCTTAGATAGCTTAATTAGCAATTTTAACTGGTTAGCAATAACTGAGTCTAATTCACCGGAGAAGGTTATAGTATCTTCTGCGACCAAATAAGGAAGCTTGAGAACAATTATGAACGTGTCGTAATAAAATAGCGCCGAAGAAAATATAACTTGTTGACCCCTGACGTAATGAGTGCCATTTCATACAGAGACATACTTTGGAGACGGTGTAAACGGTACCAAAAAATCAAGCATTACGGCTGGAGTATAAAGCCGCAAGAAATTGTGTGGTCGCTCTGCTAAGATCCACGAAGCGCCAGTACTTTTTTTGAGAATCTCGCTAGTCGTCAAGGAATGGCACTAAAACATGGTCACTGATAAACCACCTTCGGGGCAAAAATTCTGCAAGTACGCCTCCGCTTTCCTTCTTTCCGGGAGATTGCATCGAAGTCGAAGATAGTTTTAATCGTTTTTTCGCACTGGCATCAGAGAAAGCATCTTCAAGTCATATATACCATTACACGTTGAAAGAATCAAACTCTGCGTCCGCTTTTCAAGCCAGCATTACAAAACAAGAACTGCGTGATGTAATTTTTAGCTTCAAGCGAAATAAACCTCCTGGTATTGATGGCTTGTCAGGAAATTTTCTCCAAAGAAACTTCGAGGCATTGTCTGATGTTCTGATTTTCATGCTGAATGGTTTTCTGCGCACTGCATTTTTCCCAGATGACCTTAAAACTGCTTTAGTTAAACCGCTATTTAAGGGAGGACAAAAAGATGACATGAAAAATTATCGACCCATCTCGATCTTGACTATACTTTCCCACATAAGCGAGAAACTTCTTTTGAGATCCATGTCATCCTTTGTTGAAAAAGTTTCCATTTTGTCAAACCGCCAGTTTGTTTTTGTTTCCGGTCGTGGTACTGTAGGTCTTCTGGAAGAGTTCTCCGATGAACTTTTTTTCAGCCTCCGATCAAAAAATGTTTAGTGTTGCTTTATTTTTAGACCTTTCTAAAGCTTTTGAAACAGTTCATCACGGTAATTTATTCGAAAAAATATACTCCATAGGCTTCAGAGGTCTATTTTACGATGTGCTCAAGAATTACCTTTCCGGTCGTTCACAAGTTGCGGTTTTAGAAGGATGACAAATGTAAGTAGTCAACTTCCATTGAAGGCCGGGGTTCCACGGGGCTCCATATTATCACCTCTTTTGTTCAATTTGTTCGTTAACGACTTCTCTCAGGTTATTTCCAAAGGTCTAAGATTTCAATAACCCGACGACACTTTTTTGCTTTTCAAGCACTTTTCTTACAACATGGCCATTGCTTATTTCCAGAATAATATACAAAAACCAATAACTTGGTTCACTAATAACTGCTTGGAGGTTAACCCGATTAAAACAAAACTCGTTTGCTTCAGATCCCCGTTAAAACTAACAGCTATGGATGTGCTGGTTTTTCTACACGTTCACGGCTGTTTTCCCTGTCGGTGCTTGCCGGTCGCCTAAGTGAATTCGGTAAAATACTTGAGAGTCTTCTTCGTCAGTGATATGTCTTGGCACAGCTATCACATGTCTATGATAAGCTTCGGAGCGCGGCCTGGTTGCTTTTTCATATAAAATTCATTGTTCCTTTTCACATAAAAAATATTGCGCATGCTCTGGTGTACAGCATTCTCCGATATGGGATTACTGTTTTTGCTTTTTGCTCTGCCAGATGCCAAAATAGAGTTGACACTTTCTTAAGAAACATACTAAGAAACATAGCCTATAACGCCCCCTTCTCTGTGTCTGATAATATTTTCACAAGCTTTGGTCTTCCGTGCTTTCGAACACTCTATCTACAGACTGTAGTGGTACGACATTTCTGGAATAGCAATTTCAAAACACGAAATACAGCTTCCCGACGCCTGCGTAGTTCCATTCGTTTTAAGGTGCCGCGCTCCTCAACAAGGTATGGGAAAGCAAGGCGCTGAGATTATGTTCCCAAATTTTTAATGCATTGCCAGAGGAAGTGTTTTGCGGAACATTAAAAAAAGTGCTAAAAATCATGGTTCACTTATTGTAACACGATTTCTATATGTCTGAAAAATGTTCATGATCAGTCACGAATTGTTAAACTACTGTTGTCTTAACTTAGGTTCCTAGCAGTTTATTTTGATTACTTGTTCATGTTACTTTTCCTAACCTCTTGCACCTTGGTCACTATTCATTTCGTGTTAGTACTGTGTTGATATTATGTTCATATGTTATGTTTATATTGCACGTCCGTCTGCCGACTTTGCCGGGCCAAGTCTCTCAAGCTACTAGAGGCTTTGACAGGCCCGTTTCATTGCCCTGTACACGTCATGTGCAATAAGATTTATTATTATTATTAATATTATTATCATTATTATTATTATTATTATTATTATTATTATTATTATTATTATTATTATTATTATTATTATTATTATTATTATTATTATTATTATTATTATTATTATTATTATTATTATTATTATTATTATTATTATTATTATTATTATTATTATTATTATTATTATTATTATTATTATTATTATTAAGTTTCCGGAGCCGAAGGTCTGTGTTACAACTACCCACGGGAGAATAGTTGCCATCCTGGCAGACTATGGGGATGTGATCCTGGCGGACTCTTGTGATCATGGATAATGTCACGGCCTCGCAGCCGGTCATGAGTGGACGGCGTAAGGGGCTCGATGAGGCAATTGATCGCGAATGTTTGCGTGAGAAAGGGGTAGGGGCATTGGAACTTGCTGTGAAGTCTTGAGGATATGCAGTAACTGGAGGAAGGCACCAATAGCGAGACCAAAGTGTCGACAAGGTAAGCTGGAAGAAGTTCAGAAGTTCAGAAGAAGAAGATCACTGTCCCTTTATGCCGCTGCTAGCAGTGAGCAGTAATAGAACGAGCAAGCTGGCGGGATTCATCAGCATATGTTGCGATTTAAGAAATAATCCTAAACTCAGAAGCGTTTTGTCAGGATGGCACAACTGCGTCCATTATTTTTGCAAGAAGGTTTACGGTCATAAAAAAAGGATTGGACGAGAATACGTTGGTGTCATGAGTGACAGAGTTGCCAGGATACGTGAGAAATGGTAGGTCGTCATGTCAGTCGAAGTGATCGAAAGCAACATAGATGGCTTACATAACACCAAGGGAGCGGTTTACCGCTCAACCATGCTATCTCTCTGCGGATGGCACGCGAAAGTGGTTCGCTGAGCGATTCTGCATTCTTGAAGGAGAGTTTCAACAACATCGGAGAGCAATGCGCGACCGCTATCCTCTGCAAATTTTTAGAAGTGCTCGGCGATGAAAATATAATGTAGGATAAAGGAAGCAATGTAGTCGTCTGGCACAGCCGACGTTTCGACGTAGCACGTAATATGATAGGTGGAAACGATGATATAGCGACTGCCGGTAGATGTGCTTGGGGGAGGGCCGTGCATGTCAATGCCAACACGCTCGAAGGGCTGGGTTGTCCGGGGCAGCGGCGGGCTCTCAAGGAGGGTTTCGTGGCCCCTTGATGCTCGAAAGCCGAAAGGTGTGTTTCACAATCCCGTCTTTTTATGAGGATCTGCATTCCTTTAGTTGCATATCGAGCATTATTTATAATAGCGAACAATTGCTGATTCAGGATCCAGTGCCTAAATTCGGTACCACGATAACCACGGCGTTATTTTTTTCAGGGGTGGGGCAACAAGAATACTGCAGACATCCTCAAAGTCAAGGATACGCCTGCGACAGAGCCACGGGATCGTATCGTTACTTCCACGACGTTGGTGCAAGGCAATGCTTATGGTTTCCTTACTTTGGATGCGGTGGCGGACAGAACAATTTCTTGACTTACAAACAGTGATATAAGCACTCTATGCAAGGGGAGTTAGTGAGTTCAGAGTTCGACGACAAAGTAGAGAAAATTATTTTTGCTGCAGCTTCAGCTTTCAACCGATTTTCTCTCGCTGCACAGCCGTTTTTGGCGAACATGCGCGCACTTGTGGGAAAAAAAGGTCTCCTAAGAATGAAGGCGAAAATTGTGTCAAAATATGTTTTAAGCGTGAATATGTGATAACCAGGGATTTTAAACAAGAATGAAAAATTTTTTCCTGTCACCTTTGGCTCTGAGCTGGGTAACGCTCAGTACAAAAAATAAAAAATTTCCGACGGCCAGAGGACCTTACATTGCTAAGATATGCACTTATGTACTGTGCTTGCACTGTTACCAAAGCTATGAGGTGTATAGACGTAAATTGGAACCTACATCAAAGACCATAAAACTGTCTGCTTTTTTTTCGATTCATAATGTGTTCACATTGAGTTCTACATTTTCGTGAGCTCTGGAACAGGCTGACAATGACAAAACATTGGTTACAAACACTACATCGTAATACAGCTTTAAAATTGCTTGAGACGAAGCTTTATACGGCACAGAGCTTTCTTTGATGGCAAAGTTATTCTATATTCCGTAATCCATGTTATTGGACTACATTTGCATTGCCGAATGTCCGGAACACAATTTGAGGCACACATATCCGACAAGCGGTCAGTACGGCAGAGGAACAGCCACTTCGCTGAATGTTCTTGACATTCGCTCAAAAATGACCAAACAATTCTGTTATTTGAACGTCTCTTTTCTGCGCTAGAACTAGTACCCAGCACCCCCCCCCCCCCCTCTAGCGGCGATCTTGCCGGAACGCTGCGGGCCACAGTCGCTATCGGCAGTACAAAAGTGGCGAATTCTACGCGAGGTTCGGTTGGACTGCATTGCCAAGCCACCTTCCGTTAGCGCCTGGTGTGGAGACGGGCGAGAAGGTGGCCGTTTTACCTAGAGCAATGTCACGTGACTCGTTACAATCCGCGGCGCACGTGCACTGACTGGTGAGTCTAGAACAGCGAACCACTCAACAGCAGCTTGTGCATTACATTTTTACTCCGTCAGTGTCTTAGCTGTGCAAAACTTTCGGACACCGTTGCTTTCTCAGCGTGACTAGGAATAGCCTCTTATCCACAGAGGCAGGATCAAAATATCTCTGGTGATGAGCGCACGGAGGACAAATATACATTAAATAGCATATAAGTTCGGTTAGGGCAAAAGGGCAAAGAGATGCGTTATAATAAAGTTAAGACATTATGGCGCGACAAGAAATATGAAGTACTGAGAGGTATTTGGAACGGAATGATGGTGCCGGGGCTTAGTTTAGGGAATGCGGTTTTGTGCCAAAGGGCAGAAGTTCAGTCTTGATTAAAAATAAAACAGAGCTGTTGGAAGATAGCACTAGGGGCCCATGACAAAACCACAAACGAGGCAGTACAGGCGTGTATGAACTGGGCATCGTTCGAAGCACGGAAAGATCAGAGTAAAATACCATATCAAGAGCGCCCTGAGGGAACTGGGCGATAAAAGTCGAGCACCTGAGGTGTTTAAATAATTATTCAGGAAGGGTATTGACTGACGATGGCGAAAAAAGACTACGAAACTAACCAGTAAGTATGCAGGACACAGCGCTGGAAAAATAAAGAGCTTTACGGGCTTTATGCCCAGCAGCTGACGATTACAATGGCGCTAACTTGTCATTGTTAATCAGTATGGATTGTCGAATTACGCGGGTGAAGAGACGCTAGACGGGAATCAAGTACATCTATTTCACTACCGGGGGTTGCTTTAAATGCCAGATTTGCTTCAATAAACAATTCTCGAGGAGCTCAACAAGAGAAAAGTTAAGCTATTTACGTACTTCGCGGTGTATACTACACCGAATATACTCCCTCAATGACGCTCTCATGTTCGCAATGCGCTCACATCTGCGACAAATGGCATATGTGCGTGCCTGTAAATAGTTTCGAGTATTCAACAAGTCTCCTTGCTGTCATGTCATTTATTTCAAAATACTACAGGATGCCGCGCTGCCCAAGCAGGAAAGGATTGCAAAAAATTTGCAAAGAACGGTCAAAAGTGCTAAGGTTAGTGTATTCAACAATCAAAGCAGGCAGGTGGTTTCATTGTTCGAATGTGTAAGATAAAAACTATTTCGTGACTTGTTTAGTCCTGGTGCAATACGGCCGCATAACATTTGTGTGGTTAAATTTATGTGATCGCTAATATTCAGAAAAGATGTATCATTCACGTGGCAATCCTGGTTTGTCTGGGCAACTGGAGCGACTGTAACTTATGGTGCCTCACCATATTTATGCCACCGTTCCTCGTATCGTGGTGAAGGCATATTACCTTTAGTTATTACTTACCGTCACAAGATGAATTCAGTTAACGGCAGCCGAAATTGCCCCCCCCCCCTCCTGAGCCCAGCTACACCGTTGAAAACGTTCGTGTAAAAGATGCGACCAGATATAACAGACAGGTATGACCAGCCGGGTCTAGCTACGGACGTGGCACAAGTGGCACGCAATTTCGATTATGCTTTAGTGCAATCCTTTTTAAAATACCGATGAAACAAGGCGCACGAATCGTCCTGGACAAACATTGAAAAACAATTTTTTTTTGTCACCGCCACTGTTAATTAATTGCTAATAGGTTATTGTCAGAAATACTTGTTGCACAATTCATTCATCTATGGTGAGATCTTTCGCACTACAAAGAACAGTTCTCAGCATACTACAATACTTAATCTTTCATCAGCATCCTTGGCAGAAAAATAAACGCTGTGTTTTCTTGCAGGCTCAATGTGATGAGATGGATTGTTGGAGAACAGCGACAAGAGTTCGCCGGAAGGTTGCAGCAGTTCTGTGCTGGTTGCGATTAAAAATACAACTGCATTGAAGAAATATTCATTGGCTCAGTTTTCTTTATTTCATTCAAAATATGAAACACTTTTGGATTCGTAAAATTACAAGAGCTGCTAACCTATAATAATACGACTGCAGAGGTGTAAGCACATAAGTGCGTCGAGCTGGTGAGCACGACATCACCTAAGCCCTCCTTTCCATGGCACAATATGACGGCCCCTGCTCTCAAGGACTTTGGCTCAATCACTGTCGCGATGATTGAGTTTCGATATGGGCTAAATACTATACGGACGTGGGCTCCGAAATGCCATTTCATGAAAAAGAACCCCAGGCTTTCGAAACTGATAGATCGCTCTTTACTGCAGCGTGCATTAAAGCTCAATAGGCCATTTTTCGATTTTGATCGTTAAACCTTGCTCAGTGGCACTATAAACTCTGGCTCGAGGTGTGAGTGCATAAGCTTAACACCGTACATCCATGTTAGCGGTTTATTATGCCTGTGGCATAAGATAAACGTTAAGTACAGAAAATATTATCTCTCTCACTGTATATAAAAAACATTATATATCTTTCCCGGTAGCAGTTATGTTTCCACGCGAAAACGACGAACTGCCACCTTCTAGCTTTACAGTCGATCGGCCCAAGCAACAACATGCGTATGTACTGCGCAGCAACCACTCCGTTTCGGAAGTGAACAAAGGACGCAAAGAAACACCCATTTTACTGTCAGCTTGTCGCCAGCTCTCGCAGCAGGAGCTGCTCAAGAAGAGAGAAGAGTTGTGCAGCAGTCGTCTTTCTTTACATTAACAATAAAAGATTGCTTGGTGTTGCATAGCGGCTCCTACTACTCCTTTTCACCACTTCATAGCAACCACCTGGTGCCACGATGTACAATTCAACATGACAGAAAAGCAAGCAGTACACAACGTAAAAAACAAAGTGAAAGCGTCAGGAGGAGTAATATTAGATTGCATTATGAGTTTTAATGGCACAAGGGCATCTATGGGTAAAAAGCACCATGGCAGAAATTATTTTCGACTTCTCCAGGTGGGTTCAAGGAACCATCTCCCAAGCATTTCGTCCTAAATGGGCCGAGCGCCAGACCATGGGAAAGCTTGTACCGATTGTATCACTGGTCGGTAGCCGGCGGCACTGGAGATCGAACCCGGCACCTCCCGCATGGGAGGCGGATGCTCAATCACTTTTTTTTCTTTATTGCATGGTAATAGTGCCGAAAAGAAAAGTCTAAGTACGCTTACACCCCTAAACAACAGGCCACCTTACCCCTGCATGAACCCCCCTTCCAAAACATCAAAAGTCTGGGAGACACACACATGCATCGGATAGGGCGTTAGCTAGGCGGCTCTTGCAGGGCAGCTTATATTCCCCGCACCAAAGCGCATTGTTCACGAACCAAAGATTTCGACGACCGTGCTGATTCGGCGTGGCGGTCCATCATGCGGATCTTCCAGAGACTAAATTGTCCCAGCAACATAAATAGATGATATGACACAGTATTGTTTTTCTCCGCGGCAAAAAATGAATACTGTAGGGTTCTGATTTAAATGTCCTTCTTATTTGTTTGCTGTAAAATGTCCCAGAAGAAGATAGAATCAATGCACTGAACAAAGCTATGGTCAATTGTCTCTGGTGTATTGCACAGGCGTCAATTCACCGTCTATGGGGCAAACATCTCTTCAGCATGAAGCCATGCCTTCACAGGCAGCGTTGACGTGTGCAGCTTAAACAAGAATGTGTTCGCGGCAGTATAAATGCACATTCGCCTAACACGTTTTAAAATAGTGGTTTCAAGGAACTGCCGAAATAGTTGCCGATACAACGGTACAGGAAACAAATACTCGTTAAGTGTATGAGTCATCTGCCTTCTGGAGAGGCTTTACAGGTAGTCTAAAGAAAAGCGCACAGTGAGGAAATTGAAGGTGTCAGCTACTTCCTTAAGAAATCCCCATTAAGCCCCTCACGAGTGTGTCCCCTCGGTGCGAATGTTCGCTCATTAATATTTGTTCTCCTGACCGCAGCAGTGGCGAAGCGGTTGAGCATCCGCCTTTCCAATTCGCACCGGCGGGTGCCCAACCATTTCGCCACTGCTGCAGTCAGGAGAACAAATATTAATGAGCGAACATAAATGGTGTGAATTTTATCAGAACAGCTGCCTTCGTTGTGCAGAACGCAGCCTGCCCAGAAGGCTGTGGCAACTTGCGCAAACTGCTGCCGAAGCGTTGCCATAGAACTCACCACTTTTTTCTCTAGGATAGGACAGAGCTACTATAAAGGCAGACAGCGTCACGGCCTACCATACATGAGTGTAGCGGCAGCGCTGCACGGCGGGCGCTTGCTCGGTTTATGTTTTGCTTACTGCATTAAACTGATGATAGCATTGCTGGATACTGGAGCTAAACCTCATTTTGTAGTGTCGCTCAACAGGAGCTTCGCGATAGGAGTGGGCCGATGGCATATGAATAAATTGTAGAGGCCCAGCAGCGAAAACCACCTGAACAGCGTTCAATACCTGCTGGTTCCTGTACTTTATTTCATTTGGTCAGATGAGTACAGAAAAAATCGTCTTGAGGTATATATAGCTAATTGTGAACTTGTTAATTCAGCCGCATGCTAAGTACACAAAGATAGCCTATATAGGCCCTACAAAATAGTAAGTGTTTGGAGCTTTTGTGCTTAGGCATAAGAAGAATATCAATGAGCATTCACGAAAAATTGATTTTTGATGACTCTTAGATTCCGGAAATTATACTTTGATGCTTAACATTCCGAAGCAAAATATGGGTGATCAGGGGTCTCATAGAGAAGGGATCTGGATTTTTCACAGCGCCAGGTGTTCTTGAACGAGCGCTGACATCGCAGAGCTCACGGGCGTTTTTGTACATTGTCTCCATCACAACACGACCGCCGTGCTCGGACTGAACCTGCAACCATGGGATCAGCAGCGGGCGACGAATCCATTGAGCCACCATGCCAGGTTTCTCCCATTATGCTTTCGCATGATGCGCTTGAACAGTGCAGCTCTGCCAAGTATTTCAGGCTTTTTCCGTTCCAGCATAGACTGCGTGACGTAATCCTTCTGTCCGTTGCATCCTACAAATGCGTCTTTTACCTTGTTCTGAATTATTTTTATTGCATCAAAGTGGCCGGAGTCAATGGGCTTCAAGCAATCAAAAGTGTCGTATTGTGATTTGATCTACGAAATAATAGCGCACTGTGACGGGCGCATGCTCGCAGTGCATGTGCCGTCAGTGCATGCACCCGCAGTGCAGCGTCCTCTGGCAGATGCTAGTCTCTTAGAACGAGGAAGGCGCTTAAGCGGTATTGATGAGGAATTCTCGACACGCAGATGAGTTGCAAACACATTCAATTTATATTACATTACAGGACGAGGAACACAACAATAATTGTGGCATCTACGTTGTTAACTTGCGAATATGCATGAAGGGTGGTTATAACAACTGAGACTTTATATATGCATGTAAATGTAGAAGATGCAAGCATTAAATAAATGCAGTAAAGGCTTACCGTGGTGCAGGGCGTCTTATCGAAGGTGGTAGCTACCATACTGCATTTAGGAGCCATCCGCAGCTCTTTTATAGTTCGACGCCGCTCTCGGCATCCTGTGTCCCTTTCGGTGTGTGGCGCCGGAAGGAACCCTTGGATCATCGCCTCGGCCGAGCAACGCGTGTGACGCCATCCATCTTCATCACATGTTCCCCTCTTCTCTTACGGCGTAGTTCAGGAGTTCACCGAGAAGCGAGTTAGTGGAACGTTGCGGCTTATTTTTCTTCAAAATGCAATTTTTCACGTTGAAGTACGAACTAATGAAACCTAAAAGCTCATTGGCAGCGTTAGCGTACAGCCGCACTTAAAATATTTTGCTTTTATCCTTTTTTGCTGCATAAGCACTTAAAGCATTGGATTCCGTTTGTCTTGTGCCTGAAAATGAGGTTTACAACTACTGATCACGTTCTAGTTGTTCTTGATGGGAAGCCGTTAGTAATGTCAGTGTTTCTGGAGATAAGTTTACGCAGCCAGTTAAGGTTAGAAAAGGAGAAATCACGAAAAAAATCCCGTTAAGGAAATGCATACAAGAAGCTTCACCGAAGAGTCCAGAATGAGGCAAAATACAAATACGCAGGTGATAGAGCAGCAGGAGAGCTATACTACCCCTCAATATCCTCTCTGTAGCGCGGATGGCTCAATTGAGTAAAGGCATACCTGAGAGGATGGGTGCAAGGCTGAAGCTGTGCAATGCAATGAAATTATATAAATCTGCATAGAATAATTGCAAATATTATTGAGCAAAATCTAGAAGGTATCATAGTAAGATTGCAGGTCAATCTTCAGAATAACGCGGAAAAAATCCTAGTGACAATAATCGAACCATATCACGCAAAATTGCAGACATACGAAGTGGAAACTGATAAAAATCAAGAATTAACAGACAACAGGATAAATAATAAAACGTTGAGGTTAAGGGCGAAGATAGAAAGTGGACAGGCAGACAAAGAAGAAACATTATATTTAGCCACGAATAAAAGAGAAGAAACTCTTCTAGACCTACTCAGAGCACGAACGGCGGCTTGGCTCCACCGAGCTCGACACACGTCCGCTCATAGAGAACAAGATTAGGGGCACATATACGTAGATCTATGCCTGAAAAACGGCGCGCCATATTATTAACATGGCGCAGCCGTAAGAATTTCAATTTCAATGGCTGCCGTAAAATTGGTGCACCCATCGGGTGCATAAAGGAAGGGGAGCTGCTGCCATATACGGCGCTTAACAATTGCTGCAAACTGACATGTCGCGCAAAGTCCGAATACTCTGATTCTTTTGAAGCTGTACGCGAGCTCCACAGACCATTTTCGACCCATCCAGTTGCACAGCAGGCTACTCCTATAATCAGAACCCTCTCAACACGCAACGTGTGCATCCCCCTCGCGTGGATCCCTGGACACACGGGCGATGATGACTGGAACCACTCCGCTTACAACACGGCTCGGGAGAGCGTCTCGTTCCTTCCTCCGCTGGAATACCCCGCCGTTACCGACGGCCCTGCTGATATGTCCAACCACTTGGCTATCCTAACGTGCAGTCTAGAGCGTGCCATCCGGAGGAGCCGTGCACGACTTACGGCCGTTACAGAGCCGGGTAACCTTGATACCTCAGCTGCTCACACGCGGCATGAGCAGATCTTCATTAATAAGTTCATCGCCGATGCCACCTACACGCTGTTGAGATTTGGCGATCCAACCGCTGCCATCACTGTTGTGACTTTGAGGTGGTCCCGTTGCGCTCACCACTCGTTTTGTGACAGAGCGTTTCCAGCTCTTAAGTCGGTAGCGAAGACTCCGAGTCAGGCGTCGGTGAGAATAACAAAAGGGACTTTATACAATATGCGCAGGTCATTATACAGGACACGATCGGCATGGGGCCGAGAGCTAACCGTAAACGCGACTGTTCTCGCACGGCGGCCTCCGGCGAGGCTCCAACGCGTCACAAATCTCACTGCCCTCGTGAGCGACACTCGCCTCACGGTGGGTCGGTCTCTCTGTAGATCGGGCTCGGTGGATCAGAGGTGTTCTCCAGGCGGCAGCGTTGGCGCTTATAAAGCCCTGAGAAACGGTTGTCACTCTAACGGTCCAATACAAAGCCAGCACTTGACGGCCGTCCTAGAGGTCCAACCAGCGATCGCGCTGGCCACCCGCTTAAAGCCTGCCGCGCGCGATAACTTCCAGGGGGAAAGGCAAACCAGCGCCTGGCTGTCTAGCAATTTGATGCACGTTTGGACATGTAACTCGCCAATGATTCTCCAAAGGGCGATACTACATGACGGTGCAGCATCTTAGCTTGTCAAGGGAGCCTTAGGGTGCTACATTGCGGAGCAGCACCCGGCTTGTACAAGGGCGTTCGCAGGAGAAATTTTGCATCTTGTAGATTTGGAATACAGGCTGGTTGTCCGGGCACTACAGCATCCCTGCCATCGGATAAGGCGCCGGGAAAACGAGCTGCTTCCACGTGGCTCGGATGTCAGGCGCGCACGTTCCTCAGGAACTTCCAGGTTCACGTCCTATGTCCAGACGCCAGGTAGCTTCACGTGCCCAGGTCCCGCTCGCCGGGCCAGGATCGCTGCTCACAGCGTAGTCGCCAAGGCACCCCAACTAGCTTCGCTCGGGTCGTTCCGATGTCCTTGCTTCTCGCCACTGGTCATGGTTGGTCGTTCTGCAGCTTGCAAAACCGACCGGCAAAAGGCAACTCCCAACACGAGGAAGCGCCCTCTGTGTCCCATCAAACACCAGACAAGGCCATAATCCAAATCAAACTAACTAAATTGCTATCCCCATTTTTGCTCCCGCTGCATCAAGGGGCAGGTTGACGATCTGGTACATGAGGCTCGAAGAACAATTTTCAAAATAACAGGAACAAATAATAATCAGTAATACTTATTAAAAATAAATGGTGCTCTTGAAATCATTTGGACCGAAAACATGTCACTACTGAGGAAGCAAATAAGGTCATCTATTTTGCCCCAAGCTAATTCTTGTTGGCAATTAGCACAGCTGACCATGCGTTCTTCCTTTCCATTTTTCGTAGCAGCAGACACCGCGACAGCTGTTGTAAATGCGCCAAACTTGCCCCACAAAACAGTGCTGAGGCAGAAACATACTGCAGTACTTAATTCAGGTGAAAATGTTGCATATCTGGGAGTTTACGCCAGTTACCTAAGCTATATTGCCCAACAGAAGCTTCGCCCGTGTTTCACTGTCTGCGGATAGTAGCACCTAACAAATACAGCAACTAAGTTCTCTTGCAAAAACACGTAACAAAGCTCACATACATAACCAAACGTATAGACGCGGCTTCCATGCGGAGTGACTACACCACAATGGCCCATGAGTTACTTCGCTATACTTCCGCGTTTCAGCGCATGCTCTCAAAATGAGCAGCGCAGCTAAAATTAGGCATAAACGCATGCTACAACACAATTTGCAGCAAAACCTCAACATAAGTGATGCCATGAAAAGAACAAAACATAAGAAGATAATCGCGCTGGTGATATTATATTTCACGAAGGAAATCCTTACCGCTACAAGGAACTGCGCCATACATTGGCCTTATTAAATTAAAGAGACATGATTTTAAAAGCCACATCTGGGCAATGAAAGTTCCATGAAAAGAACAAAATAAGCTCAAGCAAAAGGCACAAAACCTGATTTGGCTTCATCTTTCTACCGCTCAGAAAAAAAAAACAACGAAAAAGCAAACAGTACATACAGGGAGAACTTATTCCTGCAATCCTCCATTCTTTAGCCCCGCCTGGCGCGGTCGTTATCGGAAGGCCGCTTTACCAGCCTACCATTCGCAAATGTTGAGAGGCTGATTAGTTCCGCGTCTCCAGGACATGTGCCTGAAGTCAGGGAAGCGCCTGGCAAGCTTAAGCCGAGAGGGGCGCTTCCTCCTCTCTAGGTTCCCTGCAGGTGTCCCAAAGAGGGGGTTCGTGTCACCCTCCGACTCGCGCGAGCTCTGCGGCGCCCTTTTGTCTGGCGATCACGCGGCCTTCTCTGTAGGCCCCTGTGGTCGAGACATGTCCAAGGACGACTCCTACGGCGTTCCAACAGTAGATAGTTTAGACATTCTTAGCATACCGGAGACGTAATACCGGAGACGTATACCGTAAGCAAGGCAGCAATGTGTGCTGGTTGGTTGTACATTTTGGTTTGAATAACGCGCTACACACTAACAAAACGACACCGGAACGAAGGACACAGGACCAGTGCGCGTTATTCAAACCAAAACGTACACCGGTTTACCGGACCCCTCTTGCGCATGCGCGGTGGCATTGTTTGTGTCAGGGGAAGCCCCTTTGCTTGCGCAGACGGGGTCCGGGAAACCGGTATACGTCTCCGGTAGTACGTCTATTTTATGCTAAAAACGTCTTTTTACTTTCGCGTACGTAGAGGCTTCACGTACATAAAGCTCTTACGGGTGACCAGTGCACATGTGCAGAACGCAAAGGGTATGCGCGAGTCTCACGTACGTACGTGAGATTCGGATTTTTACGTTGCGGTCTTTGCGTTGCTTGAGTAAGTAGCGTTGACAAACATAGCGGCGCCCTGCCCGCCGCTTCCTAGCGATAACAGCTTCGTCGCTAATCCCTCGACGCGATGTCGTGTTGTAAACGGTTGTATTCGCCATCCATTTGCCCATTCTTACTCTCGCATAAAGTTTCGAGCGACAAACAGCTTTTGTTTTTCAGATATAAGGGCGATTTCCCAGCTGTTAGGCCGAACGAAGCAGCGCTCCGACGAGTTCAACTGGCTTGGCGTTGACTCGTCTTGTCTTGAAGTGGCCACAACAGTGTTTTCATCTTTCAGTAGATGGCTATAGAAAGAACGCGCGGCGTCTGTCGCGTATTTGCAACTAAAGGCTAGAAGCGACATGCGCGTCTGCTACGTAGACTTCTCACGTTTTCACACGTGAACTCTTTAGGTACGTGAAACTAAATCTCTCAGGTGACGTGAGTGGCTTTCGCACTGCAAAGGCACGCTTAGTCAAACTGACTGTCATGTGACACCTTTAAATTGTTGAGGACCGCGGTGCCAGTTTCGGGCAGTTACGCGGTTGGCTGGCCCGTAAGCGTACAAGCTTCTTGACCCGCACCTTATCCTTTTTGGCACAAATCCCCGCAGGGGGCGTCTCCAGCTTGCAGGCGTTGGTGAGTGGTGACACCACGGGTTTCCGAGCATCCGCAGGGTCATCCCCTCAGGGGGATGATAGTGAACGGTGCATCAACACGGAACCGAGCACCCGCGCCTCGCCGTGCGTGGCATCGCCGTGTCCGGGGAAAAGGGGATCCTGGTGGTTGAGCCTATGCCAAGCGTTTGGACCTTTAAGGCCCCTCGGCGGAGGCAACACAGCACTTTGGCCCCAGCTTCCTGTACACGGCAAATCCGGCCTGACCCGACCGGGGGAAATCGGTAGTCGCCTTTTCCTATCCTCCTCTCCATCTTTTACTTTCCTATCGTCTTTCTCACGACTCTCCTGTCTCCTCCTGTCTCCCGGCTTTTTTCTTACATATTTCATACGCGGCAAGGGTTAACTTTGTGTGGCTTAACTAGCCTTAGTTGCCCATATTTGGTTATAGAAGTGGTGTACAGCTGGCGTGGGCAGGACTTACAAGTTCCTGTCCCGTCCTCTTGTTGGGCTTCATGGTGGGTGGCTGGCACAATGGCCGAAAAACACACTTCTTACGGCTACCTCTCTCCTTTCAAATGATCGCCCTCTGGAAACAGGGCGGACCGGTGTCCCCTCTCAGTTTTTCAGCTAAATGAAAACTACATTTCCAAAGTACCACATCGTTTATAGCGAACAAAAAGAAAAGCCAGCCAGACTTATATCCCCGTTTCTAGTATACAGAGTTCTCACTGATTCCCTGGGCCCTAAGTATAAAGTGAAAAAACTAGCTAGTGGCGACCATTTGCTCAAACTGATAGATATCATTGAGATTTCAAAGCTGGAAGCATCAAAACTTTTGGTGATATTTCTACAAGGTTGAGGACTGGGCGAGTTGGTAAGTATTCATTTTAAACCAGCCAGAAGACGCGACACAAAGGAAGAAGCAAACAAGACGAGGCTGGACTAACAACTGAAGTTTTATTGAAAGGAAGAAAACAACGAAGCCTCGCACTGAGATGCGCGCGCACATAAGCCGTATCAGTGAAAGGGCACACACAAAAAAAATTTTCAATGTCAGGGTCTTACTAACAAGTTAACTAAAAAGGCAAATTCCTTAGCGTGAAGGTTTACCGACGGCTTAGCCACACACGTGTCCTTAGCCTTAGCAATGTAGAAGGCTTCAACTATCTCGCGACAGATTTGTTTTTCATTTCTATAAACTACAGTAGTGTCGCTGAAGTCAGGCGTGCAAAGAGACAGATCATCGTCCGATTTGCATTCTCGAGATTGCACGTGCAACGCCAGATTAGAGTTCACCTTCCCACCCAGAGAGTTAGAATGCTCCGTCAGGCGCACATTTAGACATCTGCCCGTCTGCCCGTAGTAGCATCGACCACAAGGCAGCGGAACGCGATACACCACATTCTTTCTGCAAGGGGTGAGCCGTGTCTTATGTGACACTGTGCATCGGGAACGATCACTTGATGTTTTATCAAGCCTCCTTTTTACGCTGGCGCACAAGCCTCCTATCTTGTTTTTAGCTGTGAAGACAACGCCAACGTCATACTTCGCCGCAAGTTTCTTGAGTCGGTGTGAAACACCATGGAGGTAGGGAAAGGCGGCCACCTTTTTTCGCCGCACCTCCACGTCAGCATCTTCCGGCCCCGTGTTGCTCTTTCTCAAGCGAGTCAAAACACGTTCAGACAAGCGGGCAAGGTGGGCAGTTGGAAACCCAGCTGCCATTAACTTTGAAACCTGCTGCGAGAATGAGTCCTCAACGCGGTGATTGCAAGACTTACGTATAGCGGACTTGATGCATGCGACTGCCAAGCCATCCTTTACCAACCTCGAGTGGTCAGACTGATAGCTAAGCAGAGGCTTCCCTGGCCTGGGGCTGTAGCCCCAACATACGTGATCATCCCCAAAGCACAGGTCTAAATCAAGAAACTGCAAATGGTTATCTTTAGGAAATTCAGACGTAAAAGACAGGCCCTGACCGCCCTCCTTGAACATTCCTAGAACATCTTGTGCCAACCTATCAGAGTCATCCTTGCCTAAGAAAATCAAGTAGTCATCAACGTAGCGAAACGCTACTACGCCGATGGCACAGTGCATCGTTCCCGATGCACAGTGTCACATAAGACACGGCTCACCCCTTGCAGAAAGAATGTGGTGTATCGCGTTCCGCTGCCTTGTGGTCGATGCTACTACGGGCAGACGGGCAGATGTCTAAATGTGCGCCTGACGGAGCATTCTAACTCTCTGGGTGGGAAGGCGAACTCTAATCTGGCGTTGCACGTGCAATCTCAAGAATGCAAATCGGACGATGATCTGTCTCTTTGCACGCCTGACTTCAGCGACACTACTGTAGTTTATAGAAATGAAAAACAAATCTGTCGCGAGATAGTTGAAGCCTTCTACATTGCTAAGGCTAAGGACACGTGTGTGGCTAAGCCGTCGGTAAACCTTCACGCTAAGGAATTTGCCTTTTTAGATAACTTGTTAGTAAGACCCTGACATTGAAAATTTTTTTTGTGTGTGCCCTTTCACTGATACGGCTTATGTGCGCGCGCATCTCAGTGCGAGTCTTCGTTGTTTTCTTCCTTTCAATAAAACTTCAGTTGTTAGTCCAGCCTCGTCTTGTTTGCTTCTTCCTTTGTGTCGCGTCTTCTGGCTGGTTTAAAAAGTGATATTTCTGTCTCCGTGATCCCACAAAGATCTCTAAATACAGTGCGGGGTGTCTTTTCTGACAAAGACTTCTTGCAACTAACCGAAGAAGAAATGCTGGAAGGATTGTCAGAGGAGAATATGACTAATGTACACAGAATCAAAATTCTTAAAGACATGGAAATTTCGACAAAGCACCTGGCTCTGTCTTTCTCCTCCAGCACCTTGCACGAGTCAATCGAGGTAGGATATGCAAAAATCCCCGTCCGTCCGTACACGCCTAACCCTCGACGTTGCTTCAAATGCGAGAGATTTGGCCACGACTACCAAAGCTGCCGCGGCCGCGATATCTGCTCCAAATGCGCCTCTAACGATCATCAATCAAACGACTGCGATGCTGTGCTGCGCTGCGCAAACTGCGAAGGCGACCACACCGCTAATTCAATTTCATACCCTGCATTGAAAAAAGAAAAGGAAATGATTACCATAAAGATCAAAGAATATATAACATTTAAAGAGACGAGACAGCATTACGCAACGACTCAGGGCACATTCTCTTTCACTGCACGTACAAACTTCGCCGATGTGGTGCGTGGGCAAGGCACACCACAGCGGCCTTCGGCACCTGCCCAGCTCTCGCCTAGTGAGGCTGAGGCAGGGCCATCCGCGCCCCTGGCAGATGCAGCGAAAGCTGCTATGGAACCCCCGAAAAATTGCCCGCCGGCCTCAAAGTCAGCAGCCCGCAAGGCTTCCCGTTCGGTAGAAGCCCACAACCTCCCTGCCCGCGGGCTCCCAGCGGAACTCCAACGCCTCCAGTGAGGCGATGGACGTAAGTCAGAGCTCGCCTCCGCCACTGCGGAGGAGGAACTCTCTTGATCGCAAAAAAGAAAAAACCTTAATAAGAGGCCCTCAGCAAGGAGGGACCTAAGGTCTCAATACAATCCCCCCTAAAATCATCATGGCGTTCCTTATTCACTGGAACTGCCGTGGAATTATTAACTACAGTGACGCAACAGATATCCTAAATTCTCTATATCATGTAGCACTGTGTCCGCAGGAGAACAACTTGGGACCTTCTCATAAAAATATTTTTAAAAGTATAAAATCTTTCGCCGTGACCTTGAACAAGCAAATAAGCTCTCTGGAGGCGTTGCTGTTGAAGTTCAGAGTGGCGTTGCAACCCATAAAATAAATCTCCTGACGAATTATGAAGCTGTTGCCGTCACAGTCCTAAGCTTTAAGACAATTACCGTATGTAATATATATAAATATATCTATATATATATATATATATATATATATATATATATATATATATATATATATATATATATATATATATATATATATATATATATATATATATATATATATATATTCCACCACATCACACTGTTACACTACAAGGTCTAGAGGGGCTTTTTAGGTAGCTACCAGAGGTATATCTGGAAGTTGGGGATTTTAACGCCCATTCCTCCTTTTGTGGGAGTGCACAGACAGACACTAGAGGTCGGATTATAGAAGATTTTATTCTGTGCAACAACGTCTACTTGCTCAATACAAGCAAACCCACATATTGCTTTTCATCCTCAGGCAAGATGAGTTGCATAGACTTGTCTTTTAGCTCTCCATCCGTTTTTACTGATTTTAAGTGGGATATTCTTGATAAGACGTACAGAATTGATCACTTTCCAGTGGTAATTAACTGTGCATCATCGCCACCAATAATCCCAACAAAACCACGCCGTTGGAAGCTGCACTTAGCGGACTGGCCACTATTTCAAGAAAGGCCTGTCTGGAGAAAATTTTGTTTGATAATCTTTGCGTTGACGAACTAAATGAAAATTTTACAACATGTATTATTGCGGCTGCACGTCTAGCCATTCCTCAATCGTCAGGAGTTGTACGGCAAAATAATAAGCTCTGGTAAACACAAGAGTGCAGTGAAGCAAAAAAGAAAGAAAACAAAGCCTGGGGAACTTTCCGAAGGTACCCCACACACGCCAACCTCATAGATTTTTAAAAGGTGAGAGCAAAAGCACGGTTCATACGTCGCAATGCTGAGAAAACTTCATGAAAAAACTATGTATCATCCATAAATAGTTCGGTTACATCGAAACAAATGTAGGACCAAGTCCGCAACCTAATGGCAGCTTTAATCCTTTCACAATTCTATTCCTAACAGCTCCGGATACACAAACAACCATTAGCGAACAGGCCGACAAATTAGCGGAGCACTTCGCCACAGTTTCTAGCTCCTCACACTACACACAATCATTTTTAAAGCACAAGAACACAACTAAAAAACAACGACTGCCGACAAGTGGAAGTGCAAATGAACATTACAATAAATTATTTAAACTACAAGAAATGTGTACACTACTTTTGGCCGGCAAACTGACAGCATAAGGCCCAGACGAAATCCATTATGAAATGCTTGCTCACCTCTCCGAAGATGCGGTAGAAGCTCTATTAAAATTATTCAATAAAATATGGCATTCCGGAAAAATGCCAGAGACGTGGAGAAACGCCGTGGTTGTGCCAATCCTGAAATCTCGAAAACCGCCAAATTCGGCTGGTAGTTACAGGCCAATAGCACTTACGAGTTGTCTTGCTAAAAGTTTTGAAAGTGTGCTAAATATTAGGTTAATGTTCATGCTTGAATCGCAAAAACTTCTTGATATCCACCAATGTGGTTTTAAAAAAGCCTGCTGTACAAACGACCATCTTGTCCGTCTTGAAAGCACAGGGCCCGTGTGCTGTGCGATGTCAGTGCATGGTAAAGAACCCCAGGTGGTCGAAATTTCTGGAGCCCTTCACTACGGCGTCTCTCATAGCCTGAGTCGCTTTGGGACGTTAAACCCATATGAACCATGAACCATGAAAACGCAGTCCGTGAAGTATTCATACGCAAACAGCACTGTCTAGCAGTATTTTGTGACTTGGAAAAAGCCTATGATACCATTTGGAGGTATGGGATTCTTCATGACCTCGCGGATCTAGGTATCCGTGGCAGGATGCTGAACTCTCTAAAAGACTTTCTTTCTGACCGTTCATTTCGTGTACGTCTAGACTGCACGCTTTTGAAAAAATTGTATCCAAGAAAACGGCATACCGCAGGGGTGTGTTCTAAGTACCACAATCTTTATTGTAGAAATGAACTCAATATCGCGAATAATCCCTAAGACCATCATGTATTCTGTATATGTTGACGACCTTCAAATTTCATGCACATCTTCCTGCTTATCAACATGCGAAAGACAGATGCAACTTACAATGAACAAACTAGCAACTCATGCAGACCAAAATGTATTTAAGTTATCTCCACAAAAAACAGTTGCTGTCTTTTTCTCACTGAAAAGAGGCATGCAAATTGATCCCACCGTGCACTTGAATGAAAGTGTTCTACAAGTAAAACAAGAGCATAAATTCCTAGGCATAACTTTTGACCGAAAGCTCACATTCTTACCCCACATAAACACCCTCAAAAAGAAAGCTTCTCGATCTCTAAATATACTGAAGGTACTCTGACGGATACACTGGAGGTCCGACAGGTTATGCCTTTTACCGATATACCACTCCGTAGTACGGTCTAGTTTGGACTATGGATGCATTGTGTATGGGTCTGCAAGACCATCATACCTCAAAAAATTGGGTCGCGTACATAACCTGGGTCTTCGTATATGAACTGGTGCATACAGAACATCCCACATATATAGTCTATATGTAGAAACAAATGAACCAGCTCTTGCAAACAGAAGAGCAATACTTACCTGTGCATATGTATTAAAAATAAGTCCCTTACCAAAACATCTTTGCTACCCCTTAGTTACCAAGTGCACATCTAGAAGACTGTTCAATAATAAACCACAATCGATCAAACCTTTCTTACTACGCTTTACGCTTTGAAGATGCATGTCATGAACTCGGAATACTAGATGCTCTACCAAAAATTGCCCCAAGGCACGATTCATTGCCACCATAGTACTGCCTTCCCGCTGCTTGCGACTTCACGCTAACACAGTTTCGTAAAAAACTAACTGCACATGAACATCTACTACAAGAATACTTGGCTTTGAAAGAGAAATATTCAAGCTACATGCTACAGTTTTACACAGATGGCTCTAAAACAGCGATGCACGTTGGAAGTGCCGTAGTACAGGGGAAGTGGGAAAAAATAGTAAGATTGCAAAGTTATGTATCAATCTTTACTGCCGAATGTTACGCAGTGTGTATGGCTGTGGACAGAATAGTAAATGACAACTTCGAAACAGTGTAATATACAAAGATTCCCTCAGCCTACTCACAGCGCTGCAGTCACGAAATGGAGTTGAACCCTTACTAGGCCACATCATACATAGCACAGAAAAAGTTACAACCCAAGAACATATGATAAGGTTCTGCTGGGTCCTGAGCCACGTCAGCATAGAGGGTAAAGAGAGAGCAGACCAAGCCGCAGTAAAAGCTCAGAACGGTGAAATTAAAAATGTGAACATACCTTTTAAAGACTGCATGAATTTCATACATACCAAATTAGACAACAAATGGCAGAAAGGCTGGGATAATCAACTGAACAACAAACTACACTTCATAAAGACCACCTTGGGAGAATGGAAGTCATGCAGACACCAGGAACGTTTCACTTAAGTAATCTTATGTCGCCTTCGCATATGACACACACACCTCACACACAACTACTTACTTACAAAAGAAGCCAAACACGTTTGTGAAAGTTGCGGCAGCGAGCTCACACTAAACCATATCTTATTTACATGTTCAAACCAAGTAAAGCTAAGCAATAAGTATCGTAGTCAATTTTATAATCAATGCATTTTATTTCACGCAGCACTACGCTTAAGTGATAATGCCTTTGTTAACATTACTTATGTTTCTAACTTTTTACAAGGGGTTGATTGTCTTAATGAACTGTGAATGCCTCAATTTTATGTGATAAACGTCGGCCACTTTCTCATTCCTGACAAGAATGCTGGGGTGTGTATTTCATTGGTTGGGGGCCTCGACATCCTTCCTCCGCAAAGAATGACCCCTGAGGTTACCTGACGTTTTTTAAAGCTTTTACCATTGGTCATTTCGAAAAATTCTGCCTTTTACCTTCACTAGATGGTGTGAAAAAACATTTTAGGTGCTTTACTCCACCGCTTCATTTCTGTCATATAAAATCCGCCACAAGGCAATTTTCTATACCTTGCGTTTGGCGCATGATGGCCTTAGCCGCCTCTGTGCCATAAAACCCACCACAACACAACACAACTTTTTGGCACAAATGACCAAATTAGTTTCCTTGGCGCGCCACCGCCTTTTGGAAGCTGCCCTAGCGGATCTCTTTCGCGCGCCTCCAGTTATCGCGGTGCCGTCCAGTGCGAAGCTGCCGGCCCTCGACGCAACATCAAAACTTAACCCACTAATACCCAAAGGCTCGTTGCGTTCGTAATTTTCTTTGCGTTGCAAATCACCTTGAGCCCTCCTTTTAGTGCCAGGTAACAGCTTTTCAGAAAATGCGGACTCCTCTGCGATGTTTCTGAGCAAGGTTCTTTACTTTCTGGCGATCTGTCGCGGGCCGCAACGGATCTGCCGTCCTCTATCCTCAACGACCCTTTTTCGAGTGTGTCACCAGTTGCGTTCTGATGAGATTTTCTCCAGCCTATCTGACCCTGAGCTGCCCGAGTCTCGACCTTCTCTTTCAAAGCGGCATGGCTCTGAGGGTCTGAAATTTCCTGGTGACACAATTCATGGTTGCCAGCGTGCCGAACCAAACTGCCGCTAGTTTCTTTGTTACAGCTGGCGGTGCTGCAACCTTTTGCCTCTGCTTTCGAGACGCTAAGAGATCCTGTTTCGTTTATCACTTCTCCAGTGTCAGTGAGCGAGACCGCTGTGATTTCCCCGACGTCCGATGCTGTGGCTACCTTATCCGAAGGCAGAGAGGTTTCCTCCGTTGGAATGCGGTGCGTTTCCCACTGATACACCAGCAGTTGCATCTGCCAAGTACGGACTACCTTCCTCTGTGCCGCACACGCAGGGCTGCTCTACAGCTACGCACTCTACCTCTTCGCCACGGTCGCTTATTGAGCAATCTTCCTGCTGCTCGCGAATCCGCGGTTCCCTTTCAACTGCAGCCTGCTTTTGCCTGCTGACGGAAACCGGAGCGCGTGTGAAACCCGCGTTGCTTAACTTCGGCGCAGTGTCTATATCGCGGCTGGCAACGCACGTAACATTTCCAGTCACGTCCAACCCATTCGCGCCCCTGCCAGCCTCCGAGCTATGCATCTCCTGTGTCGGCTCGCCTCTCAAGTTACCGTGATCGGGCAGTGTGCCGCACCACTGTTCGCTCACCGACGCAAAATCGAGCTCCAAGTCTTTCATTTTAAGCTCGTTCTCTCTAATCGCCAGAAGCTCCTTTTCATTCCTTTCCTCCTCGCAACGCTCCCTCTCTTCCCCGCGACATTCCTCCCCTTGGACATCAGCCCAGGCCTCCTTGGCTTCCTCAACCGTTACGTCCCCAGTGTTCATGACCTCAAGGATCGCACGCTTTCCTTTTGTTGAGCCCACTTCAATGCCCAACTCCTCGCAAATTTGGAGAAGCTCTTTGACCTTGTAACTCTCCAACCTTCGCACTGTCCTCTTGCTGTTTACCCTTTTAGAATATACTTGTCGTACGCTACTATAACGCTACTAGTTAGACACGCCCAAGTATTTCACACACTGCCCTTTTTACCTCTTCAGTATCCCTTTGTTTTCTAAACGGTTCTTTTTTGCTTGAAATACACAAGGTTAACACAGTGCTGCACCAAATCCTTCTCTAAGCTACTATAACCTGTGTCAGAGAAAGTCTGGTGTTTGAGGTAAACTTCAGGCACTCACCACGCCGAGGTAGCTGATGCCGGTCAATCCCGTAACTGCCATACAATGTTGTGATTTGGCGATCCCACCGCTGCGACCAGTGTTGTGAATGTGAGGTGGTCCCGTTGCGCTAGTCACCCTTTTTGTGACAGAGCGTTGCCAGCTCTCAGGTCGGTAGGAAAAACCCCGAGTCAAGCGTCGGTGAGAATAACAAAAGGGATTTTATACAATATGTAGAGCTCATTTACAGGACAAGATCGACACGGGGGCGGAGAGCTAACTCTAAACGCGACTGTTCTAGCACGGTTACGTACGGTGAGGCTCCAACGCGTCACACATCTCACTCCCCTTTTGAGCGGCGCTCGGCTCACGGTGGGTCAATCTCTGCAGATCGGGCTCTGTTGATCGGAGATGCTCTCCAGGCGGCAGCGTTTGGGCTTATAAAGCCCCGAGAAACGGTTGTCACTCAAACGGTTCAATACAAAGCCAGCACTTGACGGCCGTCCTAGAGGTCCAACCAGCGACCGCGCTGGCCACCCGCTTCAAGTTTGCCGCGCGCGGTGACTTCCAGGGGAAAGGGAAACCGGCGCCTGGCTGTCCAGCAATTTGCTGCACGTTTGGACATGCGGCTCGTCGATGCTTCTCCAAAGGTCGACGCTGCATTGGGGCGCAGCATCTTAGCTTGTCAAGGAGGCGTTAGGGCCCTGTGTTGCCTTGCGGCGCAGCACCGGGCTTGTCCAAGGGCGTTCGCAGGAGAAATTTTGCATCTTGTAGATTTGGAACCCGGGCTGGTTGTCCGGGCACAACAACGCCAAACATCACCTGTAAATGGCTTAGCGGCCCTCGCTGGCATCAAGGCGACAATATTGACGTTATGGAGCGCGCGTACTGTGGCTGTATGTGTCGTACTGACCTGTACCACCTAGTTTGGCACGGTTCCGAATTCCGCAAGGGACGCGACGACCTCGTCACCAAGCATGGTTTTCCCACCGGTAGCGAGGAATTTCGTACATTGACCAGAGCTGGAGCGAACGCCATCTGGGATGATATTGGCAAATATGATAACATAAGTGGCCTCTAGAAAGCAGTGTAAAGCATGGCTAGACCACGCTTGCCGTCCCTCCATGTATCAATAGACCCCCACTTTTCCCTTCCTTAACAACACAATTCCCAAACGGCCCTTATTCTCCCTTTTTAAATAAACAGCTCATTCATTCATTCATTCATTCATTCATTCATTCATTCATTCATTCATTCATTCATTCATTCATTATTCTAGATCTCAATTTCGCAGCATGATAAAAACTAATTATGCAGTGCAAATACAGAATTCTTAAACGCAAAAGCAAACTTCTGTAAAAAGAACGTTAAATTCGCGATTGAAAGTTCGGATGTTAGCGCATTGCAGGTACTAAATGCGGAAGAGAAACTCAGAGGATATTGCCTGCATCACAATAATAATACAATCAGCTTTTTGGTACAAGAAGAAAGTACGGGCGATACGACCGAATTTAACCTTCAAAGTAAGATAGAGCAGGTATTTGTACACGTCCTTCCCATATGCTCAAGTAAAAGAGCATATGTCCTTAACATACCACATAGAGAATGCCTAAGAATAGAAAGCTGTATTTCATGAAATTTCCGAGAAGCCAGCTCAGATGGAAGGAAATACACTGCTCATCATAGCAGGCGACTCCAATTCATACCGGACTAGTTATTTAAATGTATAGAATTTAATGCATATAAAAAAGAATCCAAAACTCAAAATCAAAATAACAGGAACCACTAAACAGGTGGAGAACTTTGGGTGAATTCTGCCTAAAAACATTCGGCCAACCAAATTTGTTTCGTAAACAAGAATATTGAGAGGTAAATTTACTGTGAGCCCCTTGCCTTGTTTGATACAACCTACCAAGACGCGAGGTGAACAACAACGAAATCTTAAGATTGCGTTACAGGGATTTGCAGCCTCGGAAGATCAATTAGTCGCGGAGCTTAAAGTCAGATGCCTACGTATTCTCTGGTATGAAGACAGAGAAATTCATTATCAAAAGAAAGGCAACCCAGAACTTAATAGGGACCTCGTGGTTAATATGTTCCTGGTGGCATTACTCTCCTTGGGCAGCAGGGCGGCACCAGGTAGGGATAAAATCGTTGTAGGCTTACAAGCAAAAGTGACTACACACGCTAAACTATCTTACAAAATCAAGCTGTAGCCGTCTTCGCGAATTATGAAATTATAAACATCTTCCGCGATTCCTTTTACGAGGTGGCCGACTTTGTCTTCTTCAAGCATACTGGAATTCACTAGGTGGCACACCTTTAAGATAGCTTCGATGTATGCAGTGCAAGTTTCTCCGGGTACTTGCGCCCGTTCGTCGCCAAAATTTTTCTTGATCTCGCTGCTAAAGGTAGCCTGTGTACTTAGTGATTCCTGATGATTGTCGAACCAGTCAAAGGCAGTGGCGCAACGAAGAACACCACGTTAGCCATTATAGTAGCAGCGTTCAAGCGAATATATGTGCTCACTCTATCGTAGTGTTTCAGCCACTCGTCAACGTCCTCCTCAGGTTTTCCAAATAATGTCCAGGGCTCTCGATAATGTGGCCCGTTGTTGGCCGTAGATGTTCCTGGTTGCTCGGTGCTGTCGCCCCCAGTCATGTCCGATGGCATTGGTGGTAAGCCAGCAAGTCTACGGCTCCTTCGATAGACGGAACGCTCCGTAGTCGATACTCTGCACCACTGACCAAAACTGTTACGCGCTTAGTACACACGGGGTTTTATTTACAGAGGGAACGATCGAAGCAGGACCTCGACGAAGCTTAAAAGCGTCATTCTACCTTTTTTCTTCTTTTTCCTGTACAGATCTGTCCGACCGTTGATCTTTTTCTTCCGCCGATGTTCGACGAAGTCCCGTGACAATGTGAACGAATCTTAAAGGGCTTCCAAGCTGCTATGCCGTTCTAATGTAAACGCTCCAAATTGGTTGTTGCATTTCCTCTACCTGTAATCCAGTTTACTTGCCCCCACATCTCATTATGTTTATAGTAATGAGAAAGACATGTGCAGACTTTTATGCAATACAAAGGCACGCACTTTGTTTAGTATTCACAGCGACATTTGAGAATGCTTTGGAGTGGCACCGAGTATATTTATTTATTTGAAATAATTTCCTGGCCCAGAGGCATAACAGAAAGGAGTGGTAATGATACATAACATAAACAGTGCATATTATACAATATTATTTTACAAAACAGCAGAAAAAACAGCGGTCTTGAAATTCTTACTGTCAAAAATGGCAGCGGGGGCGGGGGAAGAAGAAGGTCGTTCCAGTCTGCGCTGGTTTTGGGAATAAATATATTATGACACACTTTTGTTCTCAAAAATGAAACAGCAACATTAAACATGTGGACAGAACGGGAGGATATGTATGATGGGCGACCAAATAGATGATACTTTAATACAGGGTTGTGATAATACATTCTATGGAAAAGACAAAGTCGAGAATATTTACGGCGCGAAGAAAGGTCCGGCAGGGCAAGGGTGCTTTTCATGGAAGTAATGCTGGCGTTACGGGAAAAGTTAGATGAGATTAATCGTGCTGCGCGATTTTGAATTGACTCAAGTGTGTTTATTAGTTTGATTTGACAGGAATCCCATACTGCGCATGCATATTCTAGCTTTGGCCGCACTAATGTTTTGTAGAGTGTTAGTTTTGTCGGCAGAGGCGCAGCAAAGAAATTTCGACGTAAGTACCCAAGAAGCCGGTTAGCGTTATGAATTACGTGTTCGGCGTGCATATGCCATGATAGCTATCATGAAATATGGACACCTAGGTATCTGTATTAGTTGACGGATTGAAGGGAAGTGTGGCGAAGAAAGTGCGCTTGTTGTCAGGGATGTTAGTGCGACAAGATACATGCATTTTCTTGCATTTCTTGCATATATTTACCTGTAATCCTGTTTACTGGCTCCCACATCTCATTATATTTATAATAATGAGAATGACATGCGTAGACCTTTATGCAATACAAAGGCATCCACTGTGTTTTGTGTCCACAGCGAAATTTGAGAATGCTTTAGAATGCACAGAGTATATGCCTGCTTATTTCGTACATGGCAACAATGACATTGCCTTCAGCAGATCTTCCCGTACTTGTTTTCAACGCTATAGTCTGACTTGTGCAAAAGCAATATGAGCTCATGAAGGAATGCTAAAGGTCTATCTGATGTCCCGCTGTCAGTGTACAGAACAAAGCCTTGAAGTATAGCCAAGTGATGCACGTGTAAGCTCTTTGAAGCCACACAGTTATATTTCTATTTTGGCTTTAATAGTAGGCTGAAAAACAACATATGTATGTAGCTATTCTTGAATTGTCGCTGTTTTGTAGAATTCAGAACTGCTTTTATTACAACTGATTTTACCCTTTTGCAAATAGCTGGAAAAAAATCGTAATTTCTCATGTGCATTTGTGTTTTACAGTAGTGTGCTAAAATGCGAATTTTTAATAAATGCGCTATCCAGACACACACACAACTTATATATTGAATAGATAAGCATGTCTTTTGCATTAATAGTCAGCTGACTGTAGGGAGCTGGAGAGGAGGTTGTTCACCATATTAAAGTGCAAACTACTGTGCAAATGCTTCGGAAAGGCTGCAAGTGCAATTATTATTTTTTCTCTGCCAGCAATGAAAAAAACACTGCAGTGTACAATTTTGAATCACTGACTAAAACATTTATGTATGTATTTTTAACTATTTGAGAAATGTGATTATCCCGGTTATAATTAGGGTCAGTTGTCAGCAGCCTATACTGAGGCCTGACCCGATCGAGAATTCGCAATAAGAATCGCATCGTCTTTCTGAAATCGTGAGGGGAGCGCAACTTTCCCTTTTGTTATTTTGGCAAATCGTCGACCGTTGTGAAAACATAGCGATCGAACGAGGAGGAGTTCGCGATCGCGATGTGACACGCTTTTCGGTCTCTTGGATATTATTGGTCCACATGTCGTTTCCCACAGCATCGCTTCAGATAATCAGGCTCTCCTGTGATATTGCAAAGTTTTGTCACGAATTGGTTCGTGGCCGTTGGAGTCGGCCGCACCGAGATCCATGCCATATCACAGCCTACCATGATTCTAGCTTCCACGAAATCCCGCCAAAAAAAAAAAAAAAAACGTTGATGCAACGGATGTCTGCAATTAATAAGGGCATTTTCTACTGCAAGCTATCTGCGTGTTTTGCTACAGGCACTCATGCCTGTACCGCCACATGCGATTAGACAGGCAATGCCGGGCGCGCCGTTTCGAGAGCAGGGACCATCCGCCTGGCTCGCAAGCGCCAAAGTGATCGTACACCTTCCCCCCCCCCCCCCCCCCCCACGTCCGCCTGGAGGCCGAAAACGGGTGGCCCGCTCGCCAAGCGGGCCTGGCCATTACCCCCTGAACAGCTTTCAGTCCTGCGCGTCACGTGACGCGACGTCAATGACGTCACTGCGTGCCGGCTGAGGGCCGCGAGTGATTGCAGCGCGCTCGCCTCGCGGGAACTGATGCCACAGACAGGCTCGTCGACCGCCAGGTCCGCGCGATTTATCAGGGCAAAGAAAAATAATTAAGATTACGGACAGAATTATACATAATTATTTATCACATCAGACTGTGTCTGTATGCATATTTACTGATATTTACGACTACACGTCGTTCGCGAAACAAATTCATGACACAAAAAAATCGATATTGCGCTGTAATGTAGACGGATAATGCCTTTTATACTGCGTGCTATAAAATCGTAAATAACTGACAGCCGAAACAAGTTGTTGCACCGATAAGAGATGCACACAGTTACAAAACCAATCAGTGTATTAAAGTAGGCGCTTTGGTGCGGTATGAGTTTCAGATGAATGAGAGGAAGCAGAACATAGCACATGCAATGCCAAGAGGTAGAAACCGAAAACCACACTCGCATCTTAACTGTAGGGTAGAAGAAAATATTATTTCATCCATTTTTCAGAGTAGGTAGCTGCCCTTCAATGGCACAAAAGACAACATATTACTTTGTAGAGTCCAAGACATGCAAAGAAACAACGGTACATTAAACACACTTGTGACTAAACTGCGGACTAAATTATAATAAATAAGTGACACAAAGAACCACCTATTCCACTGCTGCAGGTACAGTAATGCAAAAGGAATCAACTGCACAAACTTCATTGCACAATTATATAGACACTAATACAATAATACATACTAGACATTGCAACAATAGTACAATAATAGACACTACACAAGAAGAGCGCATACAGACAAAAGGTGTCACAAATAAGTCATTCACCTACCACAGCAGGCACTGTCTGAGGTTCAGCTCAGTAAAAAAACAGCAACATTGCACTTAATTAACAACTACTTTAAAATTTAAGATTAGAACAAAGAACTGTCATTTAAATTCTGGTCTAGAAAGCACGCATGACGCAAACTAAAGAAGGCTCATTGCACTACAGCAGGCAGAAGTTCGCCACAGAAATCACATGAGGAAACTGCAATAAAATGACTGCAGTGCAGTTTAAAGTAACTAAATGTGTGGTGTACAAGTTATGGAAAATTACTTTTCAAGAAAGATTTGGGATTTTCAGTTTTTTGCCTTCTGTTCTTTTATAATATGAAGTTGATCATTCCTTTGTTTGCATAAGTTATTAAGCATTGTGTTTGCTGCACAGTTTGCAACAAGTGCGACAAGGAGCTCGTTGGCATCCCCATTTTCACATGCACCTATGTCCTCAAGCCTCGGTAGAGAGATGAGCGTCAGTGTCCGAACGACATTCCTTTGGTTGGGCCCATGGAGAAATTGTGTGCAGGCACTTTGTGTCACAAGCTTTCTAACTGCAACCTCCGTACATGACTATTGTAATCACAAGGGCAGAGGGAAACTTGAGTCCACCTCGGTCCAGTTGTGCGAATAACGAATGGGTGTCTTCTTCCATTTCCGTCTCACTTCCGGTAACAACCAAGTGTCCTCGGCAATTTTCACACTTTAAAACTTTCATTGTAGCATGCGCACAATACCCGCCAACATAACCAATAACTGGCATTCGTTCTCTGAGTGCATCAAGGTCAGCGTCTACAACTTGAACACTAAAGGAGGCTCCTACATCTCTGACACTGTTTTTCTCTTTGATGTTTCTGAAGTCATCAGTGCACATCTTTGGCAGGGCATGTTGAAGGCGAATCCTGCCCTCTGTCTTACAAAGCTGTCGAACAGATATGTGGTACTGCCCACCAGCCATTTGCCGGTACTGTCCAAAACGACTCTCGAGAGGATCCATTTGAACTTTCTCTAGTAGGACGTACTTAAAATGAAGTTCACTTATGCAGTACTATGCCAACACCAGTAAGGATTGAGCAGATAGCCTTAGAGCACTCAATGTGTCCTCGGTAAGGACCCCAGTGTCATGCCCATAAAATTCCCAGACATCAAGGCAGGTGAAGAAACCATTCAGAAAAGCTACTTTGGGTCATCTGAACTGCAAGACATGGGTTCTTCGTAAACAGTACGATGATAGAAGACTTTATTTGGCGTTTTTACGTTGACAATACTACACCAGTGAAGAATAATTTTGATTAAATCTGCTCTTGCTGCCACATGTTGAAAATCAGCTTCATCACTGCGAGCTGCCAGGGCTGTGGCTACGTGCGGATTAAAAACCAGCAGCACCAGCTTCACATTTTGCCGTTCCAAGTTGCTCGGATTAAGTGCCTTGGATGTCAAGCCATACCCAGACTTTATCGGTAGGGATGACTCCTCTTTATGTAAGCCTCTCAATTTCTTAAATGAGGCAGTCATTTTGAATTCAGGACGAACATCATTGTTTGAAAGCTCAAAGCGTGGGTAGAAAAAGAAAGTCCCCGCATTTTTCTGATTCAGCCAATTGTTTCTAATACACTTCAAAAGATGTACAGCATCTACCACATAAAATAATGGCCGATCTAGATCTGCCGGATGTGGATAAACATGACGAAGCTTCGGCGTTGGCAGAAACATCTTCATTACCTTTCTGTTTAGAAAATTATTGTCACAAACAACGGCTATGACCGTGTACCCAATCTCCTCTAAGCGTATGATCACCTGCCCCGCCGCGGTGGCTCAGTGGTTAGGGCGCTCGACTACTGATCCGGAGTTCCCGGGTTCGAACCCGACCGCGGCGGCTGCGTTTTTATGGAGGAAAAACGCTAAGGCGCCCGTGTGCTGTGCGATGTCAGTGCACGTTAAAGATCCCCAGGTGGTCGAAATTATTCCGGAGCCCACCACTACGGACCTATTTGTTCCTCTCTTCTTTCACTCCCTTCTTTACCCCTTCCCTTACGGCGCGGTTCAGGTGTCCAACGATATATGAGACAGATACTGCGCCATTTCCTTTCCACCAAAAACCAATTATTATTATTATTATGATCACCTTCTTCAGTATGGCATGAAGTTGGTCGCCCTTCATGTTTTTTACTGGATGAATGTGTGCTACCTCCTTCAATGAGCCCAGCAGACTATGTATCATAAAGACTTGTACAGATGGGGCTGCCGCGCTGGAATTCACAGTAGCATCACATATGCTGCCTCCCTTCTAATCGAAATAAGACTTGATATGAATTTCGACAAGTATCAACGTCCGTCACTGTCTTTTCATGTGGCTGCAGATGAGTAAATCTCTGGGAAACATACTGAATAAAAGTTGCATCACAAGAATCAATTTCTGGGCACAATTGTACAGATGAGCACATTTTCCTAATAGTGCTCGGATGAGGCAAGGCTAGTGTACTTGTTTTTCACAAATACTTGTAGGCATGCGGTGATATTGTGTGGGGAACGCATGCAAACACCATTACCTGTGTGCTGTACTGAATACGCTCTGGAGAGAGCAGTGTTAGCTGTTCCTTAAAAAATTTCACAGCCCCTTTCTTGTTTTAATTAATGCTTGCTTCCAATTTTTCTAGAAGCGAATTTACTGCAAGCGACAGGTGGTGAGAACAGCAACGCTCGCCAGACTCGTCAGACAGCATGCACAGGTTGTTCAAAATTTCCAACAAGGAGCTTACTTTGCAAACCCAGTCTGGTACAACAGCGCTACCAAGATTCTTTATCGCAAATCCTTGATACCAGGCTGAGATTTGGAGGTTTTCGAACACTGTCAATGACGCCTTTAACCAAGGTTCATGATTGTTGGTTATGTAAAAAACATCGTACACTTTTCTTTATGAATCACAGTTCACTGCACTGACACTGAGGCCACTTGCAGACGCGCCTTTAGTTCTTCGAGTGACGAAAATTAGTCTCTCTCCTGCACCGCTTCATATGACGCCAGTGATCCTTTGACCTCACGGGCGAGTTGGGAAGCTTCTTGTCGGCTCCTCTTAGCATCAGGTGCTTTTCTCTTGCTGTTGTCTGGTGCGGAAAGGTACGAAGGGCAATTGGGAAATACGGTAGGCACCGATCCACGGCGCAACCGCGGTACTGGCAATCGAACTGTTAGAACATTTCCTGTTCTTAGATCTATGTAACATATCGTCGTCTCGATGCATGAAGCGTCGAAATGATCGGCGCAAAACTACACAAAGGTACAAACGTTTCGTAAACATCTCAGAATCCACTAATTAAAATAGCCTAATGCTTGCCCCTTTGTCTATAAGCGTGTTTGCAGCAAAGAAATGTGGCCACAATCAATCTATCGGGGCTTCGGAAGTATCACAATAAACGTGCTGATAAGTAAAAGAAACCAGGAGCACATAACAGTACCATAAACATTACTTACCTTTGTGTACGAAGTGGGCAAGAAGTCCTTCCTTGGAATGGCGCGTAACCACTTCTTGAAAATGTCGTCGTCTGTTGGAAAGAAAACACTTGTATCTTCCTGCCCGTATCGTAAATGCCGGTGCACTCCGGCACACAACACTTGTTCGGAATTTTAGTATCGACTGCACATCGCAAACGGGAACAAGATTGCCGAAAAACAGTGACAATAGACCACAAACACGACCATGCCACTGCAACCAAGCGGCCCGTGCGGCGCAGGGAGCGTGAAGGAAAGAACAGCAGGGACAAAAATCATGTCGCTGGCGATGCGGCTTCAGCAAGTGTGAGCCTGCCGGATGAGACGTCAAAATTTTGGCCGCAGGCCTGAAAGCTGTTCAGGGGGTAATGGCCAGGCGGAAGTCGCTCCAAAACGACAGCACCACGCCTTAGGCAACCTGTGCCTTCTCGTTGGGCCGTGTTTCGGAATCGCACGAAGCCACACGCACGCGGCCTGAGAGGTACGGACGCCATTAAGTGGCGGACACTTCCCTTCTTTTGTTAAGCCCCGACCTGTTCTTTCTTTTTTGTGTTTTTTTCTCTTCTCGAAGTAGCCGCATGCCCGTCCAGCCCGGCTCCTCTCTTTCAGCTCATGTGTGTGTGTGTTCAGCGAGTTAATGCGCCTTGCTTTCCTATCAAGGCGTAGGTGTCTCTGCGGTGTTCCGCTCTCCCTCTCTCTCCGCGCCCCTTTTATTCTTTATTTCTTCTCTTTGTTTCTTTATTTTTCTTCTTTTCTAAGTCATCTGTATGCCAAGTTCCATGCTATAAGAAGACGAGTCCATGCACTATATGATCATTCTTGAAAAAGGTTGGTCCTCCGATGGAAACGTCCAGCGAAATAAAAATGCTTCCTTAAACGAAACATATACTTCGCTCTATATTATTTTAAGCAGTCAATTACGTCGTCTTTTCGCAAGTATATATATTTTAAAGAAGAAGATGACAAAGACACAGCAGATGACTTGTGACAACGAAGAAAATGCTCCTGCGCGTCAGCCGTATTGCTATCTCCACGAGTGTCTGTGCCCGACTTGGTTGCCCTCGAACTGTTCTCGCCACTGCTCCCCCCGTCCTCCCAGCTTTTTTCAATAAACCCTCGCCTTACAATATATATATATATATATATATATATATATATATATATATATATATATATATATATATATATATATATATATATATATATATATATATATATATATATATATATATAATACTTCACAAATGTCTTTCCCGATCCAGAAATATGCATTAAAGAAGAGGGACACAAGAATTAAAACAGAGTTTTGCTTACGAGGTTTCCGCTCGGCCGAGGCACGGCCTTCGGGAGGCAATGCGCAAAGCATCCGTGCTTGCTCCTTAAATACCTGTACTACGGAAAGACATGTGACCAGCCACTAATAACTAATAACAAAGAAATAAAATGCGCGTGACGTCGTAAGTGACGCACAATGACGAGGCTTACAGACGTTCGGATTTGACACGTGCTTCACGCAAATAAAAATAGCATACAAAATTAGCGCTGCGGCATGCAGAAAGCAATAATCAACACGCACCGCGGCGTTAAAGGCATGGCACTGAGACACACGGCCAGTCGCTTCGTCATCTGATTAACAATAACATTAAACTCAAAAGAGTACAAGGGGCATAGGTGATATAGTGCACCAGCATGCTACGAATTGACACGTGTTGCGCTCGAGTCATGCAGCTTCGATATGAAAAAAAGGAGCAAAGGGGAAAGACAAGCTTGCTTAAACATGCTATACAGTACTGAATGGATAGCGCAGAAAATCGTGCAAAACAAACGGCAATCATCAGCACGTGTTGCGTTAGTCATGCCACTACACAATATAGTCGTGTAGTTTCTCACACCGGTCGCCAAAGAAATACTCTGTGTTAAATGCATTAGCATCAGAAGCCGTAAAGACGATCGCGTTTCCGTGAACAAAATTATTGCTCACAGTTTGCAGATTTTTCACAGCTAACAACAGTGCTATTCGCATTTTGCGCGTCAATATCCACAGCATTCGCAAACATTGGGACCACATCGGTGCAATAATATTACCCTTGCAATCCTTCTTTGACGCTTTAGTACTAACAGAAATGAATATTACTTCAGATGGCCTGTCGTGCTTGTTCATACTGGGTTTTCAGATTTATGCACACACACGCACAACAGGTAAAGGCAGGTTGTTACCGCATATGTGAAAGATGCCTGGTCAGTGCAAAAATTAAATGTTCATTTCTGTCAGGCTGATGTAGTAGCCTTGCGCCTATCATTATCAACCTTTGTTTAGTATCTTTAGTAAAACAGCGCGAACAACGTAGGACAAGATGAAGGAGGACACATGACGCGCCCGTCCTGTGTCCTCCTTCATCTTGTCCTACGTTGTTCGCGCTGTTTTACTAAAGATGCATCTATACCAACTCGCCTAAATGAACGTTCTACTTTGTTTAGTAATTTTAGCGATCTATCGTCCATCGTGTAGCAATGGACGGCTCTTCTTGAAGAGCTCAATTCTGTAGTCTCAACTTTGTGATTGGAAAAACACTAATGTTTGATCGGCGATATCAACATTGATACCCATCGTACCTTTACACGTGTAACATACCACTATCTAGATGTGCTATCGATGTGGGGTTTCCAGAATACTACTCACTAAGTAACGCGTGAAGAGATTTTTATCTAGCCATCTGGTTGTCTCGTGCATTGACTATATGAATGTTATTGCTCACAATCTTACAACGCGTTCAGTTGTTGTTCGTCAAAAAACTTGCTGATCAATATTTCATCTGCTGCGACTTCGCCCAACCGTTTAGCCCGGCGTCCACTGTGAATTGCAGAAAAAAATTACTGTCAGAGGCCCTAAAATACTGGATGAGTCATTATCACACTACGGCTGGTAATATTTCTCGAAAACTGTGCCGCCTGGTGCGATGTGTGAAGAATTCGGTATGTTGTTCAAAAAAATTTAAACAGGACACCACGCGGTGTCTCCGTATTTAGCATCGTAGTGCTGATAGGATATGGACGTCAGCGACAATACTGGCAAAAAATAACGTAAAAGATTTACTGTGGACGCAATTAAAGCATGCGCCTTCTTGCGACGTGTTGCGACCCAGGTTTAAGGTATGCAGAAACAGAGTCAATGCGATGGTTAGGCTTGCCGTGCGGATACACTGCCGGTAAAAATTTTTCGATGCACGCTCTGACAGCAGACGTACGTGCAGGCTTGTCAACGACTTACGAAGTGAGAACTCTGCCGTTTTCAAGGGAAGATCTATTCTGGGGTTTTTTCGAGCGATGCAGAAATGGTTATGAAAGAATTTAGCAGTTATTTTTCTTGTGTAGTAGGTGTAGATAGGCCGCACCCGAACACATGTTATTAAAGCACTCCTTTTTAGAGTCTGCATACTTGCCTCTTATTTCCGAACATGACCTTCAATGTCGGCTTGCAAGCCTTAAACCCAGTTAATCTCCTGGCATCGATGTAATCTTAATTACTGATTTATGCATAAATATTCATGTCCTCAAACATGTTTTACTGACAATGCTGAATCATATTATTCACAGCCGAACTACCGGTCCTCATGAAAAGTGCCATTATTATTCGATGTTTCAAAAATGGAGCACGGAATAGCGTACAAAATTTTCGACTCATCTCAATTTTGCCAGCGGTATTTAAAATACTTGGCAAACACTTGCTTTAGAGCATGCAGGGTTTTTTGGATAAACATGGTGTCATTTCTTCTGCTAGTAAGGATTTGAGCAGGGCAGATGCACTCAGGTTCTTCATGATGATTTCGCTGATACATTGAACTCTGAAATTGAGTCTAACTAGGTTGAATGAGCGTTGTTTCTAGACATGAGTAAAGCAATTTACAGTGTTTGTCATAGCCTGTTCTTAACTAAACTTCAAATGTTAGGATTTACAGGCTCGTTTTAGCTATTCCTTACCAATTTATTACAGAACAAACGGCAGCTAGTCTCGGTTGCCAATTTTCGCAGTAGTTACACTGATATCAATACTGATGCCCCCTGGGGATTCATTCTGAGCCCTCTCCTATTTAATACCTTTGTTAATAATGTAGTTAACTCAGAATCCGGTCGTTTGCTTTAATATGCTGATGACAGTTATCTTTACTATACGATGCACTTTTCTGATGCTATTAATGATCTTCAAAGTACTTCAGCAAAAGTAATGGACTGGTTCGCTCTCAATCTTATCAACGTTAACGTATCCAAAACAAATCTGATATGCTTCTGTAACCCATTGAAGGAGTTGACGCTTGACCGGTTATTACTCTTACATACATCTGAATGCCCCGTGCTCCTGTACAAAACTGGTTTATGCTTCCCGCGTAAAATATCCTGGTTTGCTGTTTGATAGTGACTTATATTTTAATTCTCAGCTTTACACTGTCTGCTAGAAATACGAGCTCTTTCTTGCTTGCTGTTCAATATTAGATACTACATGATTTTTTCCATTAAAGAAGCAATAATAGATGCGTTGGGTCACAGTGTTTTAAGGTATGGAATAACAGTTTATGGGCACTATGCGCTTCATTCGCAACACAGACTTAAGTCCATCTCGCGCTCAAACTTAAAAAAACAGTGCTACCGATTTTAAACTTCCAAAGGATTGGGTTGTTTTTAAATATTAAGGCTCCCAAACTTTAATGCTCTCTTATCTGAAACGGTTATACTCAAGCATATTTGGGAAAGTGCGTATAGAGCTGAGTATGCTCTGAGTACATCTCTCAGGCAAAAAGAGAGCTATAGTATTCCCTGGTGTTAAACTCGCTATGGTAACAGAACTCGTGCATGCAATTTTCCTTCGTTTGAAAGGTGTTGCCGTCGAGATCATTCTCTGTGAGCACAAATTATAAACTAAAAAAACTATTGCGTTCATCTGTTTTCATCTGACATTAACCATTGTGTTGAAATTGTTGGTATAATTTATGGCCGGTTTTGGTTTGTATCATTTAGGAAAGCCTGTCTCATTATTTGGTTGATTGAAGTCTATGGTTGCCCTGATTTTATTCGCTGTTACCTTAAAATTACCTTGATAAGAGTATAATGATTGGTGCGACGTAAGAGACCGGAAGCGGGCAGAGTGGCGAGGGAAGAAAAACGGATTAATACAACCCAGTCGAAATCAAGAGGTATAAATGGGCTTTGACAAGGCATGTTTTGTGAAGGCAAGATAACCGCTGGTCCTTAAGGGTAAACAAGGCGATTCCAAGAGAAGGCATGCGTGGCAGGTGAAGACAGAAAGTTAGGTTAGTGGATGCAGGAAATTAAGATGTTTGCGGGGATAGTGTGGTACAGCATAAAAAGAAAAGAGTTAATTGGAGAGACATGGAAGAGGTAATCGCCCTCACGTCGGTGTTTTCAGGCTGATGATGATAATCTATTCATTGCTCAGAAATCAGAAAGAGGGTCGCAACAATTGTCAGCACCAGAATGTTACTGTGCCAGAGTTGCCCATCTTTAAAAAGTGCGAAGCTTGCTACTCTTTTTACACAAAGCATAAATTACAAACTATGCGTTGTTCATTGCAAATGCAACAAAATCCAAAGTCAATAATCTTTGAAACGCTTGCGTTCTTTTTTCGATTTTCCTATGTTAACAGTACTCCTGTACCCGTCTTCCCAGAACCTCTCAACATAACCATACTTATGCGTATTAGGTAGAAGGGAGTTACGAAACCTTTTCTTACCGCCGCAAGCGCCATTCCATTGTAAGTTCACTGAAACGAACCATTTCCCCAAAAATTTGAGAGCGACGCATATTTCTAGCTTTCTACTGCTAGAGAAGCTGAGCTGCAGCCTCGTCTTTCTTGGAACACCTGGGCCCCCACGAGCTTATTGATGCACCATATCTCAGGCTTCTCCATTGTGCTACAGTGCCGTTTTCGACTCGCCAAGCGCCATCGCTCATTATTGTTCTATTTTGCCCTAGTGTTGCATTTTGCCCATACAGCAGTGATTCTTAGAACCCGCATTGAAGGAATTCCTTATTCAGTCACAAAAATGCATGTGTTACATTTCAAATGCTTCACTGAATAAGTTGTGCTGGCTCCTGTTGCCAAATCCGAGGTTTTTTGTTCAACGGTGTCAAATGCAAAGAAGTTGTTGCACCACAGCGCAAAGCACACATCGGCAGTTTTGTAATTATGAAAGCTGGTGTCTCTCTTTGGCCAGCTACAAAACACTTGTTAGTGTGAGTTGACCCTACTGCTGAATACTTAGTCAATATCATGACATATTTCTTAGAGCTGAGTTAGCCACTCTTGCACCTAACATCACTAACTGTCGGTCTTTCGCCACAGGTCCTATAATAAGGTGACCAAGAAATGATTACAGCAGATAATCTGTATATGAATTGGCAGACATAGCTTTAGACGAGCAGTGGAAGGGTGGAAAAGACGGATATTTATGCACAACTATATATATATATATATATATATATATATATATATATATATATATATATATATATATATATATATATATATATATATATATATATATATATATATATATATATATATATATATATATATATATATATACATATACATACATATATATATATATATATATATATATATATATATATATATATATATATATATATATATATATATATATATATATATATATATATATATATATATATATATATATATATATATATATATATATATATATATATATTTATGGGTGTGTGTGTGTGTGAAGGAGACCAACAGCCACCGAAACCAAGGTGACCGGATCCCACTGGCGGCATGATTGTTTTTTGTGCTGCTTTATAAGTAATTTCCTTCAAGTAACAGATAAATCGAAGCATTATTCTCCCATCATACATCATTACAAATATTAATATATATAAAAATGCCATTCCTCTATGCACCTTGGTTTCGGTGACTATTACCTTCCTTTATACGTTTGCCGTACGAGCCCCTCATTTCCTTTGCCTTGTCTGCTAATAGCTTAACGAGGGTTTCGGTTCTGGCAGTCTTGATGCCATAGGTAGCATAAGAGGGCTCTCGCACAGTTTCCGCCCTCACCGTTATATGATGTTCCTCGTCACACTCGCGGTATTACAGGACGTGCTACGCCCGCCGCTATGTACGAGGGTGGCTCAGGTGAACACTCTGAGGGGTCGCTTACACCCAATCAACATAAATGGCCACGAGAGCAGCAGATGGGACAGCCGTCGCCGTAGCTCAGTTGGTAGACCACCGGACTCGATATTCGGAGGTTGTGGGTTCGGATCCCACCAACGGAATGGTTGTTTTTTTTTGCTGCTTTATAAGTAATTTACTTTAAGCGACAGATTAGTCTAGTACTATTATGCCACTGATAAGCACAACATAAAGAAAATAAATATTCTCCTATGTACCTTGGTTTTGTTGACCGTTAGCTCCCTACATAGGTTTGTAAAAATCGAGCCCCTCATTTCTTTTACCTTGTCTGCTAGTAGCTTAACGACGGTCTCGGCTATGGCAGTCTTGATGCCATAGGCAGCATTAGAGGGCTCTCGCACAGTTTCCGCCCTCGCCGTTAGGTGACGTTCCACGTCACACTCGCGGTAATAGAGGACGTGCTACGTCCGCCGCTATGGACGAGGGTGGCACTGGTTAACACTCTCAAGGTTCGCTTACACACAATAAATATAAATACCCACGAGAGCAGCAGATTAGACAGCCGTCGCCGTACCTCAGTTGGAAAGAGCACCGGACGCGATATTCGGAGGTCATGGGTTTGGTTCTCACCGGCGCTATGGTTGTTTTTTCTGCTGCTTTATAAGTCATCTTCTTTAAGCGATAGACTAATATAAGTATTATTATCGCACTTATAAGCACAACGCATAAAAAAAACATTCCCCTATGTACCTTGGTTTCGTTGACTGTTAGCTCTCTTCATATGCTTATATATATATATATATATATATATATATATATATATATATATATATATATATATATATATATATATATATATATATATATATATATATATATATATATATATATATATATATGAAGGGAGCCAACAGTCACCGATACAAAAGTGCATAGGGGATTGATTTAATTTCTTTATGTGTAGCGACAATCAGTGGGATAATAATACTTAAATTAATCTATCGCTTAAAGAAGAATACTTATAAAGCAGCAGAAAAAACAACCATGCCGCAGGTGGGATGCGAACCCACGACCTCCGAATATCGCATCCGGTGCTCTTTCCAACTGTGCTACGGCGACGGCTGTCCAATCTGCTGCTCTCGTGGGTATTTATATTTAGTGTGTGTAAGCGAACCTTGAGAGTGTTCACCAGCGCCACCCTCGTCCATAGCGGCGGACGTAGCACGTCCTGTATTACCGCGAGTGTGGCGTGGAACGTCATCTTACGGCGAGGGCGGAAACTGTGCGAGAGCCCTCTTATGCTACCTGTGGCATCAAGACTGCCAGAACCGAGATCCTCGTTAAGCAATTAGCATACAAGGTTAAGGAAATGAGGGACTCGTTTTTGACAAACATATGAAGGGAGCCAACAGTCACCGAAACCAAGGTGCATAGGGGAATGTTTTAATTTGTTTATGTGTAGCGCCAATCAGTGGGATAATAATACTTACATTAATCTATCGCTTAAAAAAGACTACTTACAAAGCAGTAGAAAAAACAACCATGCCGCCGGTGGGATCCGAACCAACGACCTCCGAATATCACGTCCGGAGGCAAAATGCAAAGTTGTGAAACGCTTCATTCAGCCATAGATTTATTTAGGCTCGACGTTTCGGAGAGAGCCTGTCCTCTCCCAATACTGCAGTCTTGAGAAACGACAGGCTCTGTCCGAAACCTCGAGTCTAAGTAAATCTATGCATAAGTGAAGCGTTTTATAACTTTGCATATATATACGCAGTGCGAGCTTGCGTACAGGGCTGGCTGAATAATGTACAGGAAAGACATATTAGGGCAAAAATCGAACATGAATGTAGTGAGGGAACAGCATGTCCACTCGTTCTTTTCTCTCACCAGCTTCTCATGAATCGTGTTTGCTGTTTTTATTTACATTATTGATGCGTGAACATTAGAGGTTGTTTTTCGCAGTGAACGAGCGAAGCCCTGGGTTGAGCCTAAGGAGTGAAAGCCTGTCCACGGCGCTGTGAGCAATTTGTATCTCGTTGGAGGTGATAGTTACTTTAATTAGTGTTTGCGAGAGGTTGCTGAGAAGATGAACTAGGGTAGGAGTAGCCTCCAACGATGCGGCACCTGCCATCGCATGGAGTGGCTCATGGCTTAGCCGCAGCACCTTAGCGCGAGGATCGTATGAGGGCTGCCAGTGATCTTGAATGTCAATTAGAGAATGACCGCTTTCGCACTGTTAAAAGAAGATGAGAACAAAGGCTCCAAGAACAAAAAAAGGGAATTACAAAGAAATTGGTGTGTGGTGAATGAGCTCAGTTCGTAACGGCGATCGCTCAAGCATTTCTATTGCTCCGCGCAAGCGAGCGACAGTTAGTTTTCTTCAGTTCCCTTTGGAAATAGGTTCTTGGGCATTCTCCAGTCATATTTTTTTTTTCAATTCTGCAAGCGTATGGTGTAGCCCACCAAAGCGGTTTAATTTCCTTTCTTGTTCCCCTTTTAGCACACATTTCCTTGGGAACGTACCCAAACTGTTGTGACGACCGGTGTCCGTGAAGGGTAATTTTACAGTTCTGTTTTGAAAACTGCCTTGACGTTCGTTGTTGAAGTAGTTGCTGGGAAGTAAATAACGAATCTCATAAGGCAAAAGTATATTCATACTTGCAAGCAACGTGAAAGACTAGGAAGTCATTGTCTCCTGCATCATCTCTCTCCGCTTTCCTGTCTTCCCTCTTCTACTTTCAATTTTAGAATCGGAGTTTAAATTGAGGTTCTACTTTCCGCTGTAGTGAGCTGACAAGGCAAAAGAAAGGCTTGCTATGACATAAAAGGTGCACTAAAGAGGAACCTAACTCGTATTTTTACCGCAGGAACGCTATCTACACATTCCGGGCATTCTTTAAAACTTCGAATTTTTTCCTGTGCGGTCGATTGCCCTGATTAAATCAGAGTAAACGTCCCGGCTCCCCCCTCTTTTTTTAACTCAGCGCGGTAGGTAGGCGCAGTCAACCAACGCGGCAACCAGACCCGTGGCGTTTTGCCACTTTGCCATTGGTGGGTTGATAAGTAAATCAAGAAGTCCGCAAATATTTTTATTTCCGTGGGCCTAGTTTGCGGCTACATTCTCTGTGACTGAAACTGTTCTTTCACAGAAACTTAAAAAAAACAAAAGAAAAGCGAAAGCGAAGCCGTCACATGACTGGCTGAAAGGCACTCTACGCGTAGGTTAATTCCGCCTACCTACCGCGTTCAACTAACGAAAAGTCGGGAAACGGGACATTTAATACTATTTAATGATAGAAATCGGCCGCACATGACAATAATTTGAAGTTTCTAAGAATTCCCGGAACGTGTAGACAGAGTTCCAGCGATAAAAATACGAGTTGCGATCCTCTTTAGTGACCCTTTAATAACGGAAGCCAACAGTCAACGTAAGAGCATAGGAAATGTTTTTTTTTTATTTTAAGAATTTGTGTTATTCATCAAGAAAAGATTATTAGGGATAATTATTTAAAGATAACTTATTAGAAAGTAGAAGAAAAAACAACCACACGTCGCCGGTGAGCTCCCAACACACGACGTGCGACTTTCGCGTCCGGTGCTATACCGAACTAAGCTACGGTGACGGCGGTCCAATCTTCTGGTTTAGGGGGCATATGTGTGTAGTGCAGCCGAACCTTAGGGTGTTCACATAATGATCTTTAAATACTTACCCTACTAATCTCGCAATAATAAAATAATTTTAAAAAACAAATAAATCTGTTCTGCTTCGTGCCAGGGACTGTCGGCCTTCATTATATTGAAGCTTTAGTCAGTTTCAGACAAACTAACACTGGTGCTGCAAAGCGCCTTTGCCGAACCCAGAGTTTTTGCACATCTAAGCACTGGAATACTACGATTTCCAAAGTCTTGTTATAGATACCTAAGCAATATTGGGTGCCAAACTGCGTGGGTAAAAAGTTCACTCGATTTCAGTTAACTGAAGTTCATAGTTCTTCAGCGCAACGGCACGTTTTTAGCCAAGGAAAAGAAGACAGAAGACATAAAAGAAGAATTACGAACAAGGACGAACACAGCGCTGACTTACAACTGTTTATTCAGAGTCACACACACAGCTTAAATACTCTCAGACCAGCGCAGGCGCACACCGTAAAAGAAACAAAAAAAGAAAAATAGGAAAACAATCTCATCATATCTTTATCGCAGAAACTTTGACAGGAACGCCTTTTCTGTATTATACAGAATGACTGACACACTCTGACACACTCTGACCCAGCTTTTTTAATATAGTATGCCTCTATTGTTTCACGGGTTGTTTTTAATTTGCTTCTGCTTAGAATCCTCACTGCCGAAAACATCGGTGTGCAATCTTTGCAAGTTGCGCAGCGCTCAACAAGGTTAGCACCTTCCCTATTCCTTAAATCTCTTTCGTGCTCCCTGAGACGGTCGTTGACGCAGCGCCCCGTTTGCCCTGTGTAGGACTTGCCACACGTCAAGGGAATTTCGTACACAACGCCTGTGGCGCATTCCGCAAAGCGGTTCCCGTGCCTCTTTTTACACCCAGGTTTCTTGTCACCACCTGTGATGCGTCGGGCCAGCTGGCCTAGCTTCCGAGGGGCTGAAAAGAATAACGGCACATTGTGCCGGTTTGCCACCTTTTTGAGGCCATGGGTTATTTTGTGCACGTAGGGCATCACTTCAGGTTTTACTTTAGCCTGCGGGGGTGTTATTGCCTCCTTCCGAGTTCCGGGCTTCAACTTCTTCAATAACGCTTCTGCAACAGCGACAACTACCGAGTCAGGGAAGCCGGCAGCCTCAAGCATAGCCAATTGGTTCTCAAAACTATCTTGCATATCATGCACACAGGATTTTAGGAGTGCAGACTCTAAGCAGAGTTTTGCGATCCCTCTCTTCACAATCTTTGAATGGGATGAACTATAAGGCAAAAGTTCTTTTTGTGCTCTGGGCAAGTAAGACCAGCACACGTGCTTATTCATAAACCTTAATCTCACATCCAAGAACTGCAGGCTGTTTTCAACCGGGAGCTCATACGTGAAAGTGAGCCCCCTTCCATGCTTTTTGAAGTCATGCAGTACACACATAAGTGTATCCTCATTGGGAATGGCGCAATGCTTGTCTAAAACAATTAAAAAGTCATCCACATAACGGAACACTTTTCGAACACAGTCAATCTTAGATTGCTTAAAATGATAGTTCAAATGGCGATCAATGCATGATAAAAAAATATCACATAAAACCGGGGCGACGCATGACCCAATGCATATCCCCTTCTTTTGCAGATAAAACTCCTTGTCAAAGGCGATAAACGTACTACACAAATAAAATTCTAAAAGTGCTAAAACGTTATCTACAGTCATCCCCGATACATTTTGAAACTGAACGGGTCCGTTATCGTCAATACATTCCTTGACAGCAGCAAACAGTTCTTGATGCGGAACAGAATAGAAAAGGTCGTCAACATCAACCGAAAAGGCATATCTTACATCTTGGTTCTCCTTTAGGAAATCAATTACATCCATAGAACTCCTCGCCAAGAATGGATCATTTATCTTGAGGCCATTCATCCCATGGCCTCAAAAAGGTGGCAAACCGGCACAATGTGCCGTTTGTCTTTTCAGCCCCTCGGAATCTAGGCCAGTTGGCCCGACGCCTCACAGGTGGTGACAAGAAACCTGGGTGTAAAAAGAGGCACGGGAACCGCTTTGCGGAATGCGCCACAGGCGTTGTGTACGAAATTCCCTTTACGTGTGGCAAGTCCTACACAGGGCAAACGGGGCGCTGCGTCAACGACCGTCTCAGGGAGCACGAAAGAGATTTAAGGAATAGGGAAGGTGCTAACCTTGTTGAGCACTGCGCAACTTGCAAAGATTGCACACCGATGTTTTCGGCAGTGAGGATTCTAAGCAGAAGCAAATTAAAAACAACCCGTCAAACGATAGAGGCATACTATATTAACAAAGCTGGGTCAGAGTGTGTCAGCGATACCTCAGTCATTCTGTATAATACAGAAAAGGCGTTCCTGTCAAAGTTTCTGCGATAAAGATATGATGAGATTGTTTTCCTATTTTTCCTTTTTTCGTTCTTTTACGATGTGCGCCTGCGCTGGTCTGAGAGTATTTAAGCTGTTTGTGTGACTCTGAATAAACAGTTGTAAGTCAGCGCTGTGTTCGTCCTTGTTCGTCCTTCTTCTTTTCTGTCTTCTGTCTTCTTTTCCTTGGCTAAAAACGTGCCGTTGCGCTGAAGAACTATGAACTTCAATCAACAATACCAACTAGCCCAAGAACTAACTCAACTTCAGTTAACTATCTAACTGAACAACATGGCTCACCTAATTTCTTTTTCGCCTCTATATATAGGTTTCAAAAAGCTGACAAAAAATCAGACGTATAATATTTCTTTCCATCTATCCTTTTTCAAAGCTATGTAAGAGATTTTCTGCGCTATATTTTTGTGCTCTTTGAGACACGATGGGAAATGGCCTGAGTTTAATGAAAGTATTAATGAAGGCACACAATTTGGGTTTTGTGCATTCAATTTCCCCGACTGAGTTTATTCAGATTAAAATAAAATTATTTCAATATTTATTATCTTCACAATTTAATCCTTGAGACACAGCTAATTTTCCGCCTCGGGTGTTGCAGATCAGTATAACGAATAGAACTCACGTAGTTTTTAAAACCCGGCTTGAGACCTGGAAATCTCAGTAGTGAAAGCGCAACGGTCAATAACTGTTGCGCCCCAGGATGTCTCGTGAGTGGAAGCGAAGCAGTCAACAACGTCTGCCCCTCAGGTAGTTCCGCGGAATAAAGTAATAGCAAGTAAAGCAAAAAAAGTTATTGTAAAAATGTAAGCAGAGTGAGGTGCACATTTGTCCGTTTGCCGGCTTGTTCTTCTGGGCCTTTGCAGTTCATCTTCTGATTGACTTGGCAAAGCAACGTCATCATCGAATCGCTAATCACGCAGGTATTCTTCATTAACTCTTATCCCCAACTCTTCTCAATTCAAGCCTCAGAATACGCCCTGTAAACAGGCGGTGTATAGCATTAGATCTCATTT